>NC_069138.1:39448711-39606211 GCF_026914265.1 Mya arenaria | reverse complement strand
AACATATTTAACACCTTCAAGTGACCGACTTTTTCCTAAATCTTACCATATATATATATATATATATATATATATATATATATATATATATATATATATATATATATATATATATATATACCATTATCAGATTCTAGTCTTGAATAACACTGTTGTTCAAAATTGTAACGAATTTTAAAAGAAATATACAACTTTTGAAGATAAAGGCTTTAGAAGATCATATTCGCAAAGTAAAAAACTCCCGATTATTTTTATTCAAAAGTACGACAAAACTTCTATTGTTGACATTCTGTGGTGACGCAACGTCTATGTTTCATTTAAATCATTGATGGATAAAAAACTTTTATCTATTGTTAACTATGTGTTCTTAAACAAAATAAGAATTTTAGTTATAAATTCATAAACCATATAAAATTAAAAATGTTTGCATATAAAACGCCAAACAAACTTCATCATTTACATTTGGTATGACCTTGTCTGACGACTAAATCAATATCATAGAAAGTATACTAGTAATGTGAAGGTCAATTTATCAAGGGCAGTATAAGTATTAATTGTAGACGTAGAAAAGTGTTATTAGGTGTTGATTGTTGTTCTAGTAGCTGGAATATTATTGGTAGAAATATTAGTCGAAGTGGTAATAGTACAGATAGTTTAAGTAGAAGTTATAGATCGGATAAAAGGTAATTTACCTATTCTAATATTGGGGTTCAATAGCGTGCTTTAAAGACACGTTCTTCGTATCTTATAAAATACTACTATAGATTTAAGCTGTGGATCACACGTACCGGGATATACGGGGTGGCTTTATGTGGAAAGTCTACTAGTAGGCGTTTGCTTGATAAAATCAGCCGTAAGTTACATTATATGTTTATAACTTTATAAAATGATAATGCTTAATTAGCGGTTCATCATGGGGATACACGTATTCCGAATCTGCAACGGTTTAAGTGAGTATTTTGAATCTTTAAAGCCAAATGCGCCTCATGATATTTTTGAAATAAATAATGTATGCTATTTACCAGGCTAAAAATCCTATATTTTTATCGTTTCGCCGCCATCTTGGAGCTCAGAGTCAAAATCGTCACTTAACCCGTAGCAGATATGAAATATACGTGTAACCCCTGGTTAATGTTGTTATGATAATATGGAATAAAATATACTAGTGATGTTTAAACATGCCTTTGCAAACAAATTTAAAACAACGAAACAATGAAAATAGGGTTATTTCAATGTTATTTGTTATGTTATTTGTTATGACATCTCTTTTAAACAAGATTTTAAACATTTGAAACAAAGAACAACATATAAAAAAATATTATTTATAAAAAATACAGAAAAGTACATGTACACACTGCTTATATCCTGCTCATGTTCGTTCGTTAACGCCCTCCTTATCTTGATCTGCAGTCCAGTTTTTGAGAATAAGATCAAAAACAGCACTAGATAAGTGCATCCACTTCTCTTTTTAAACAAAATTTTAAAATTTTCTTCTCAGAAACCGCTGGCCAAATTCGAACATAATTTCACAGAAATACCTCTTAGGTGAACTTGTATCAAATACCGCAAGGTGTAGGGCTAGTTCTAACTAAATGCCTATTTCAAAAACTTTGAAAAACCACCCTTCAGAGACTATTGGCATAATTTCGAAATATTGTCACAAAAATGCCCCTTATGTGACCCTTTATAAAAATATTACTTATATTTTTATTTTTTTATTTTTTCAATTAAATATAATTTTTTTCGTAATAATTTTATTGTTTGAATCATTGAATATATGAACTTCAAACTTCATGAACGAATTCAAAGAAACAATTTGCTCTTTTGCGACAAGTCTAAAAACGGGACGTATTATAAGGTGAGCGAAACTCTATAACAAATCCGATATAGATTGACATTTCTGTAATGAAAAAGTTTACAATATAGACCATCTTTGGGCGAGATCCCACTGTATTTTACCGTGGCCCTGAAAGCGCATATTTAAATTCAAAAACGTCGTTAAAAACAATTGATTTTACTGAATAAAGAACGTTTTCTGTCATTATCACTCGAATTTTGCTCGTTAACAAACCTTCATAACAGACAGCAAACGGACATTTACATTAATATTGATCATCAATTACATTCAACTTATCAAACAAATTATAATTGCAATATACATTGATCCTGGTATATATCTGCTCATATTTTGCTAATTAACAAATCTCAGTAACAGACCGAAAACGGACATTTTATGCAATTCTTGATATTGACCATCAATTAAATTCAAGTTATCGAACAAATTCAAAACTGCGAAAGACATCGATCTTAATACACAGACTACCAAAACCTTACAGTTTTTTTCCGTTACAGAAACATCTGACATAATACAATCATCATGAAGAACACTAATTGAAAATTGATAACGAAATTACTGATAACTTTATCTTGAATTTGCTCTTAGCTGTAAGGCGATTATCGAATTGAAGTCTTGTTAAACTCCTTACGCAGGTTGAACACAGAGGACTCTAATCCTGCCAGACATCAGCCCTGTGTTTAGTTCATATATCAAAGAGCATACACCAAAAGGGTACCAACAACAAAAGCCTTTGCTGAACTTGGGGCAGGATCAATAGATTTTCTTAAAACATATATGTCACGCATGGCAACCAACTAGTAATTTGGCATTAAACGTATGTAGGATAATTTATGGCATTCGAAACCACTCCACCAAGTGTGAAGACCGTATTTCAAAGCGGTCATTTGTTATCATGACCATCCGAGTTTAAGGATCTACTCTAGTTATCAATGAGACACCCTTATTATGTCCAAGGTCATCACGACCATTATCTTTGACCCCCTGACCTCAAATTCAAACGGGGTCTCCTGCTAGTTATTACCGATCTCCCTTTCACTTTGAGGATCTTAGCACCAAGCGTTCTCTAGTTATCAATCGGACAAGCTTTGATTTACCGACCTACCGACCGACCGATAGATCGACATGTGCAAAGCAATATGTACTCACTTCTACGAAGGGGGACATACAAATAACTTTATGCAAAAAATTGACAGTTATAAGAAATAAATGTAGATTTATTATTACGTAAGTAATATATATTATGTTGTACATCTATAACACGTCAAGATGAAGTGTGAAACGAACAATGGAACGAAGTGACTGAATTCGATTTGTAAGATGAGATGTTTTTAGAGTTTGTTACTATTTTCAGGATTCCGGCAAATGCAATTTCATTCATTCAGAAGCAGTAGCTGTGATTTGCATACTTGCAAACATCATCTTTACGGTGGCATTTCTCGTTATTATTATAATCTGGGCTGTTGTAAGGCAATCTTTTACAATGCCACGAGAAAGCTTAACATGCGTTCCTTGCGAAACAATGCAGTTCTCTGCTAATACAAACCCAGGACCAGGAGCTACTGGCCAGTCTGCTGTCAAACAGAGAGACGATGGCATGTGTTGCGGACCTGCCGAAAGCATTACTCAGATGTTGTTTCAAATGGTAAATCATAATTAGCTTTGTTTAGTTGAGCTGATCAAATATTCCCGACCTAAGCTCATGACATAATTAGACATGGTTTTGTTGCAGATTTTTTTTTAAATGTATTGGAAACACTGCATTTAAAAACAAATCCCCTTTGATATGAAACATAACGCAGATATTTTTATTCAAGCTTACTATAAACTCAATACGTTTTGCAATGTTTCTTCCAAAATTTTAGAAGAAAACACTTGAACATTGAACCTACTACACTGATAATAATGCGATGTTTCAATTAGACCTTTTGACTTTAATATATAAAATTATGTGTCACTGCTTCAGTTTTATTCAACGAACAGTTAGCATGGATTCTATAAAGGATGAATAGTATTTTGACTTGACTCGTCTTCAATCTTAAACTCAGACATATATGTCAGTTTGTTGATATGGTTGTATCTTGTGTGGCATGTAGTTTAGTCAGACACCTAAATCTTATACCCTTTAGGGTATGGCTGCTCAGTATCACTACGACAGTTCAGGTCAAAGTAAGTATAAGTTAAGTCAGTGTTGTTGCTTTTCTGTCGAGTAATGCAAACGCGGGTCTTTTAACAGTGAATTCATCTGTTATTTTGCGCATAGTTAGTGAATATGTTCTTTTCTCATTTCTGTCAACTACATATTTATGTGTATTTTATTGCATATTACAGGTCTCATTGACATAGCAGAAGTGTATGCTGACTGTGAAAGAGAAACACTTGACAAGCAGCCCATTGCTAAAGTAACTGGGATTGTGGAGTTCAAACCTAGCTACACTGTTAGTGGTAAGAAAAGTTAACATAATGTCTCAGAACGTTTGATATGCGTGGTAGCATCTATTACCGGATAATGTATTTAAAAAACTTTATTTCAAGGTCATCACAAGGTCCTGTGGAATAAAAACGGTCTCAAATTTTACATATTAAACAATTGCATCCACTTGGAACTCGAAGGCGAAATATTTGTGCGGCAGGCTGGCTACTACATCGTTTCTTCGCAGCTGAATCTACGACGACGAAATGAGATAGGCACACCGATAAATGAAACCAAACCAACGACTTTCATTCATCATGTTGATCTCCTTTCACACAAATATGGCACAACGGGGGTGTTGATGCAAACCAAGAAATCAATTGAAAGAAATGGTGTATACTTCACAAGTTTCCTGTCCGCAGTTTTTAAGTTGAACAAATATGACAGGCTCTCTGTGTCCATATCGCACCCTGAACTGTTAGACATTGACAATACATACGATCATTTTCTGGTTTATTACACTTATGATCTGCCAAACTAAATTACAATTGAATGACATTTTATGTTAACATATAAATTCAACGAAACTAAGTAAAAGAAAATAAATTTAAATGTTTCCCTCATTAACCTCATAAACAGTGCTCTGATCTTAACAAAAGGACGCTTGTGATAGTCAAATATGTTTTAGTGGTGTAAAATGTATGTAACGTCGATGGACCGTCGAATGACGTCATTGAAATCGTCAAGGAAGCGTTACTTTTCAGCGTTTTAGTCTGATTATTCCAAAGAAATTTGGAAACAGTGAGTTTTCATCCAAACACTGTATCGATTAGGTTGTGCCTTTATTGAAATAAGAGTTTGATTAACCAAGACTTGTTTATTAAAAAAGTGATATTATATGAACTTACCACATTCCCCTCTTAATTTTATTATTTTTTTATAATGATAAATTACAAGTTGTTGTTAAGCCACCATTATTCCACATCTTTATCCTGTGTTAACATGCAGTAATATTAAGTACTCACATGTTTTTACCTAAATATAAACTGTATAATTGAAAGACGAATGAGTTGAGTTGAGTCATAGTGTCTGTATTAGTTGTGACACATGTGTAGTTTCCGCACGTGTACTTGAATTGTGTATATGTTCATGTCAAAACTTTATTCTTTGACCTTTTTAATATATCTGCAAGTAGATATGTTCTTGTATAAAATAAAGTATAAACATTCTCCAAATATCAATTTATAGAGAAAGATTATTGTAAATAATACGTGATGTCATATTTCCGCTTTTGTATCGAGTGTTGATCTTGCTACAGGGCAAGTTGTTTATCCAATAAAGGGTATCATTTATCGCCATGCTCTTCATATGAAATGTGTTGATAAAAGTGTAACATAATTATCTTAATAAGGTTATTTTTATGATATAATTAGCTTTTAATTAAATGGATATTTGTCTTCATACTGAATATTTAGTAATTATTGTAGGGCATATTTGTTTGTTAATAAATGCGGAAGTGGTTGACAGCCGACCTGGTACAAATGCACAGTAATGCCAAAATTGTCATGTTAATTACAAAAACATGTATGCTTTGGGTTGTTAAGCTGTCACATTTGCCTCATATTCTTGGTATTTAAGTTGTATCTTTTCCCTGTGAAGTCAGAGAGAGGACCGGGTGAACTCCCGGTTGAGTCCTTTTTGGACTTGGGAATGAGATTAGAACGTTATATATTCTAACAGAGAAAGGCTTATTGATCTTATTTTTGTATTACAAATGTCACTTGATTGCTTTTCATATTGTGTTTCTACCCATAGGCCAACAAGCATTCCAAGTAACAAGTGCTGACTGGCTACCAAACTTCGCCATGAAGTACTCTGTTCAAGGGAGGCAACAATAAATATATGATCCGTCAAGTAACCGAGCTATCTCCCTTTGTACTACTTTGCATAGACTTTTTATAATGATCGTTTTAAACCTTCTTGATAAAGAAGGTCATACACAGTAAAATCCCTCTTATGGTGGCTTTTAAAGAACGTCAATTGTTCGATAACGTCATTATGCTAAATGGAATGCTTCATTACTACGCAACAAAAAAAAACACAAACAAACTCGAAACTATATACATGTTTTATTGACGCCAATTAAGCATTTGATCGTTCTTTGCTACCTTCGCTTCTTCTGAGGATATACAAAACCAGAGTTAATATATCGGTATTTAGAATTAAAATCATTCTTTGAAAATATTTGCTCCCCTTGGAAAGATTTATATTAAAATAGAGATTGTTATTTTTGTGGAGATTCCATCTGTATGATCGTCTAGACAAATGTAATTCGACCTTGAATAATAAAACATAAAACAGTTTACTATGTAAAGCTGTACGCGCTAATCTGCATTCTGACATACATTTTAGGTATTTTGCCAAAGTACTTAAAGTGATCACCGATAATAGCGACAGATAATACTTCACTATGTTTGAATTTGGCTTGATACAAGTATTCGATGACATGCATGTATTTTCGACGTACTATTAAAACATTGATTTCAGATGAAAACAGTTCAATGTTCACCGTACCCTTTAATACGACAAACAAAACAAGCATTGTTTCACAAGTTAATGCAATGGTGACTCACGTTATGGCCGACATTACTGTATGAGGATAACTGTGTTCGGATATGGTATGGCGTACTTGTTCGGGCCAAAGACTATAGCGAATATAAATATGTTGCCGCAGACAATCTTATCGTTTATAATGGTTTGCATGCGTTCAATACGTAACAAATATCACGAATGCGTGTATATTCATATTATCGATTCCATTTCTTCTAAATTCATGATCATTTTCACTTGTTGGTCAATTGGAAGTGTTAACATTCTTTAACTTGAAGTGACCGACTCATTTCTTAATAATCTCATATTATCAGAAAATTGGCAAAACTGATTGAAAAAGTTTATTTGATATTATTTGATGACCATATCTCATAATTATAAACTTTCTAACATACATTGTCTTTTGAGTGTATTTATAAGTTAAATATGTTGTATGATTTTTGTGGAGAAGTTTATTATCAGAGACTGGTCAGCTTTTATTTTGCCAAAAATGCTTGGCGGTAATAAAGACAATTATTGAATTAAAGAAAGTTATTCTTTTGGGAAAACCCCATGATATCCGTTTGGATAAATAGTGATCACCAAAAATGGCGACATATACTTCTGCGTTTAAGTTCGTTATGACTCAGATACATTTTTGTATTCGATCGCATGCATGTATTGTTTAAGTACTTTGTGGTCACATAACTTGGCCTTTGGTACACTGATTTCAGATAAACTATGCAATGCCGATACTACAAATGTTTTGGGTGGGTCATTATTTTACCGGTTTATTGTACGTACATTCCAAAGTCAGATTTGGTAGGGCGTACGATTTTCAGGCCAGTAAATAAGAAAATATTTATATGTTGCCGCAAACAATCATATTAGTTCGAAAGATTTTGCATGCATTCAATACATAATAAATACCACGTCTGCATGTATGGTCAAATTCTCATTTTCATTTCTGATGTTAATTTTTCACATTTAGGTAATTGTAAATGTTTACGTATTTCTCAACTTGAAGTGACCGACTATTTTCTAAATATTATCATATATCTGTCATATTATCAGAGATGTTTGACAAAATTGATCGAAAAAAGTAATTTTGCATTCTTCAGAGAATAATATATATGTGACAGGGGTGCTAACGTCATTTAATTCGCGACGGTTAAATATTCCTATACCGTCGCAAAGTTGTCCTCTTCTCCACTCAGACAAAGAACGTATTCCTAAAATAAAAACTTCCCGTTGAATTCTGATAAAAAAGCATGACGGAACTTCCATTATTGACATTCTGATGAACCTTACATCTATGTTTTATTAAACCTATTTATTAATAAAAAAATGTTTTTATCTATTTGTTATCTTTGTCTTTAAATATAATGGAGATTAGAATAACATTAAAAAATCAAACAATTTAACATAAAGCGCCAAAAAATCCCTTACAAATTCACAATGTGTTATATTACCTTTTTGACATTCATACCATGTGACTCATGGCAATTATTTAAATAACGAACGTTGAACAAAGATTGCGCGCAGTGAAAATGGATATACTCTATAAGTTCCATCCGATTATACTAAACAAAAGGTAAGCAGTTTATACTTTTTTTTATTAACATTTACATAAAAGTCTAGATCAATAGATATCTTAGATCGCTTAACGATGTTGTAATTTGACACTTGATTATAATCGACGCCTGCTTATTATAATAATTGTATCCTTATCGAATAGTGCATTCAAAGTAAAGCGATATCCTCTTCAAAGTCACAGCAAAAGGATTTCTATCTGGAAGTTTGGAGAAATGGTTAATTGTAAGAACAGTATTGTTTATCAAATTTATATTCATTCTCCCTTCACCTTGTTCGAATCGCATACAGTAACATAGACGCCATTTATCCATCAGTATATTTTACTTATTACATATTCTTAATTACATCTATGAGTATAAAAACACGATTGTTTAGTAAATTTGAGTTGATTAGTATTCTCGCTTATATCTTTATTATGTAAAAACGTAAAGACGTAGCAAGGCTTGTTTATGGGCTAGTATTCAGGATATGATGATGTTTATTCCTCGGGCTACTGGGCCTGCCATGCTGTTTAAACACTTCTATAGTGGTAGCAATAGTTAGTAATTGTAGAATTATTTATAGAAGTAGTAGTAGTAATAGGAGTAGGAGTAATAAAAGTAATAGAAGTAGTAGGCGAAGGAGTATGAGTAGATGTAGGTGTATTATCAGGAATAAGAGTAATATGAGTAGTAGGAGAAGTATGAGAAGAAGTAGGAGGAGAAGTAGGAGTAGGACTAGGAGTAATAAGAGCAGTAGAAGTAGTAGGAATAGAAGTATGAGTATAAGTAGGAGTAGTAGTACTGCTGCTGCTGCTGCTTGTGGTGGTGAAGGTGGTGGTAGTACTGATGATAATAGTTGTGGTTGTGGTGGTAGTAGTAGTAGTAGTAGTAGTAGTAGTAGTAGTAGTAGTAGTAGTAGTAGTAGTAGTAGTAGTAGTAGTAGTAGTAGTAGTAGTAGTAGTAGTAGTAGAAGTAGTAGTAGTAGTAGTAGTAGTAGTAGTAGTAGTAGTAGTAGTAGTAGTAGTAGTAGTAGTAGTAGTAGTAGTAGTAGTAGTAGTAGTAGTAGTAGTAGTAGTAGAGGTAGTAGTAGTAGTAGTAGTAGTAGTAGTAGTAGTAGTAGTAGTAGTAGTAGTAGTAGTAGTAGTAGTAGTAGTAGTAGTAGTAGTAGTAGTAGTGGTGATGGTGGTAGTACTGGTAGTGGTAGAAGAAGTATTAAGTGTAAGTGTAAGTGGTAGAAGTAAAAGTGTTAGTGGGAGTATTATACGTATTTGTTGCTACTCTAGTAATAGTTTTATTAAAGGTGTTGGAAGAGATGTGTTACTTGCACGATGTTTTTTGTTTCACGAAATAAAACCAAATAGAAAATTGCAATATGGTACAGAATGGTATCCTCATTGTCCATACTAATCAATGGCCAATAGTATGCCTAATTAAGTAAGGCCTTCAATGTTATCAGATGCAAATTTAAGGCCTCATAGATCTTGCTTCGGGTAACCATTGTGTAAACCAAGCGGCCATGGCATAATTTACTTGCGCAGACTTATTGCTATCCGTGAATAAAGGCCACAAACTTTGCATCGGTGTCGATGATAAGTGGTATAAAACTAGTTTATGGCTTGACTCGAGTGGCCGATCTTATGGTAACACATTTGACTGTAAATCTGGGGGTCGCGGATTCGATTTTCCGCCGCACCACTTAGAATAATACTCGTCATCTTCCGCGAGGTATGTTAAATTGGTGTCCCATGTGACAGTGCTATAGGTGCTTGTTTAAGAACCAGGGTAGCTCTAACCAGGGTTAAATTTTGCCTATGCACCATGCTCCAAATACGTAATATGACTTACACTTTTATCGGAGCACCCGCCGAATTAACATTGCTCGAGTGCGGGAATAAATAAACTCCAGACTTTCACCGGATATCAAAGAAACAAGAAGCGAAACATAAGCCGTCACCATGCTAGTGAAGTATTCCATTAAATGCTATCAGCAGTAAAAAAAACCGCCAATTTATGTCCATGAGCATACAACCCACATAATAAAATATTATGTATTTGAGGCATTTAAAGACTAATGCGCAGTTGTATTCATGATTGACAAACAATTGGCATGAATTCAAGTTTATATTTACATGAAATGAATACACCATTCAAATTTTACAATAATCGGAACATAATCTTCTTCCTGTATTCAGTGCGGTGCTTTCAGTCGTCTGATATAAGCATGCTTTCAACTCTAGTTTTGAAATAAGTTAAAAGTTTAACACTTCTGGAAAATATATTGTTTAGGCAATGGTATATATATTCTAGCTCTGAAAACGTAAAAATCATGATTGGAAATTTAAAAGAACTTATATCTGCAAAAAAAAACATTATAAAGCAAGTAAAGGCCATTGGTCGTGAGATGAAAATTGTGGAACAAAATTACAGAACAGCTAATATCGTAACAAAATCTTTGTCCATTGTGTCAGGAATTATTTCTGTGGGACTTGTGATCGCAGCACCATTTACAGGTGGGCTAACTGGTACAGCTGCTGTTGCTGTCACTGGGCTAGGGCTTGCTGGGTCATCTGGATTATTACTAGCAACATTCCTTCAACAAATAACGGAGAGTGGGCTGTTGCAACAGTTACAAGAAGCGATTGCACGAGATCAAGCAGCTACAAAGCGTTTCAAGCATGCTTTACGGGCCGTCAGGGAGGCACAGAGTTTAATGAGGAATACTGCAACTTTCATTTCCAGTGCAAAAAGGCTTGTAAAATCTGCAGACGTTGCGATGGATACGATGCCCATTGCAAAGATGGCAACCAAAGCTAGCGTTTTTCTGACAAAAGCTAACTTTGTTATCACCGTCGTAATGATTCCAATGGACTTAATTTCCTTAGTTGATGACTTAAAGAATCAAAAAGAGGGTCGATTAATGACCTTTGCAAAACGAGTTTTCGACATCCTGGCTGTTCTTGAATCAGATTGCGCTGATTTAGAAATAGTCGAAAATGAATATAATGAATTTTTCCCAACGACAACTGGTATATCTGTTTTAATTTATAACTTTCATATAAATGGTCAGATTCAGAGAAATTTATTTGATCAAAAGTTATAACCAAAATATGAATGCAATCGCAAGATTTAAAATAAATTACATGTACATTATTGTATATCAAAATAATTGGGTTGAATTACTTTCATTATGTCGGCGAACGTTTTGTTTTGCTTTAAATAATTCTTTTAATGTCACACGTACAGAGAAAAACATTCTAAAACATAATTGTAATAATTGCCGATCTGTTCAATTCCAGAGGAGCCTGTTTTGCAACGAGTTAAAGCGGAATTGTGAATTGAAATATGAAACTACGATTCATAAAAGCGGATAGCATGACAATCGCAAAAAGAATGCAGTGTTTTTTTACAATCAATTTAACAGAAGTACGGTTGTTAATACATATATATGTATCAGTTTGAACATTTTGATTATTTTAAAGTCTTGAATCAATGACTTATTTCGTGTGTTGATTTTAGTGTGATTGTATCTTATCAGCTTGATTCATATTTTGATTTTTATATATCATGCTCTGCGTTTTATATGTTTTTGTACATAGCAGATCATCATATTTGATTTAGTTCAAACATATCTTTACAACGATTGTGGAACAAGTTATTACAACATTGTATTAATCACTCTCGTGGCCCGATTTCACGCGATAGTGGGGTCTTGTGTTGTGGGGGAAACCGGAGAAACCGGAGGAAACCCACTTGTCCGGCTTGGTGACCACGAACCAAAATCACATGCGCCCGAGCCGGGAATCGAACCCGGGTCGCCTAGGTGAGAAGCGAGTGCGCTAACCACTGCGCTCACCGGACAACCTACATATTTGATAATCTACTCATAACTTATCATTATATTTGATCATCATTATCATACTAATAAATTGTTATCGTTCATTATTACCATTGACATTTTGCTATTTGGGAAACATTGTTCCCGACAACGCGAAAAATAAAATGCAAGTACATACCAATTATGTTTGAAATGCACACTACTACGTTGACTGATAAGTTCTCATGTTTGGGAAAAAGTAGGACTGATTGTCACTGTAGATTGATGATTTTACACAGGTTTCTATTAATCTATTGATAATTTTGACAAGACTCTAAATCGGATTTAGTTTGCCTTCGGAATTAAAGTTATTTGCTTAACAATTGTGTTTGTCCGGATACGATGCAGTTTACTTTTAATTGGATATGAAAGTCGGAGCGACTCGGCGTCATTTAATTCGCATACATTATAGCATTTGCTAGGTGTTACATATTCATTATAATGCTGTTATCATTGTGCATAAGTTATCTATTAGTTAAATAACATACATATATCTACATAACTACAGTACTGTTAAGACCAAACTTGACAGTTAGTGAACTTCTTGTTCACTATCAGTTCACCATCAGTGCACTTCGTAGTGCACTAGGGTAAGACAAGGGCAAGACCAGGAAAAGACTAAATGTAGACAAGGGGCTGACCAGATAAGGCTTCTTCAGTCTGTCATAAAAGCTATATTTACAGTGAAACTTAGAATGATGTGTGTAGTTTAAACAGATGTTTTAATGTTAATAGAATAATTATAATCCATTTGGACCTTTCATGTAATTAATATAGATTTATTAAATTAAATAACTGATGTTGTTTTATAAAAAAGAAATTGTCAAAACAAAGATATTTAAAAAAAAATTGTTTTCTTTATAAATATGCTTTGCATTATTTTGATATTAATTGATAGGTATAATGATATAACTTTGGTTCTGGGTTAAAGGGTTTCATCTTCAAACACTTATTGAACATAACGATTAAATGAATTCATGAGCCTTTATTTAAACGTTTTCACAAGGTGATAATTACAAATTGTTCGTTATTTGAAATAGTTAATCATCAAAGTTCATGCCTTATTGTTCCAAGCTCAAACTGAAATTTTTGTGCCGTTGTTGATTCATTCAAAGGTTATATAAACCAAGATTTTCTTCCATCTATTCTAAAACTTTCAATTTTATGTTTATTTTTGTTTAACAAATGTATTATGATTTAAGGTGACAGCCTAGCAGCAATCATGCATTATCGAATAAGTACACCATTAATTATAATAGTATATTTTCTAAATTGTACCCAGATTTATTAATTGCATTTCTGATTTGAAACACATAATAAATAAACAAATATTTTAGAGGTTTTGTATAATTGGTTCTGCTGCGACATTATTAAATGAAATACTATCCATTGAAGGCTACCCTAAGCCTTCTTTAAGTGCCCCCCATAGTACACAATTCTGTGTATTGATCTTTATCTTTATTGCCTCCTGCAGATCTGTCAGTGTTTGACTTATTGTTTCATTTTGATAACTTTTTAAATCATATCAAAAGCATTATAACAATGCTTTAGAGTAAGAATAATGTTAGATAGTATTAATAATATCCCATTTATATGATTTATATCATACAACATAAATGTTTAAATGTTACTTTATTTGTTTATTATTTACTTCTCATCTGTCAAATTAATACATCGTTTATGCAAGAGTATGTTGTGTATTAATAAGACAATGCTATTTTCTACTGTCACCTCCAAATGGCCCCGGGCCAATAAACAATACACAGGAAATTGGCCCTGCAATGACAGCAGTGCAATAAACAAGGGATACACAGCAGAGAATTAACATGACAATCTTCTTAAAACTAGGCCTTTGAAGGAAACTCAATAAATGTTTTACAAATTTGGTTTTAGAGAAGAGATGGTAACAAATATGTTTTTATAAAATATGGAAAATAGTTTATAATTTGTGTTGCAACTGCATTATAAAATAAAAATACTATTTCTTTACGACACTTTTCATCATTTGTTAATCAAATTGTTAAGATGTTTGAGTAGAGATATTTAATATTTACCATGCATATCATGTATTTTAACATCAAATAGCAAGTTTAATAGCACTTATATTCATTGTAATGCCTGTTTAATGGTTGGATGCATAGGATAATTCCCTTTTTTAATGTAATCACAGCAGGTATGAATAAAGTATGAGTAAGCATTTTATCATTTTCTGAAATTCAATTTTAATGCCTGGTAAGTGGGCCATTAGGTAGGATAATTCCCTTCTGTGCTCTTTTTATAGATAAAGATAAATGGATACATTCAGTATCAAATGCTTAAACTAGGCTTTTAAGATGTTTATTTATGAAAAATAAAGAAATTAGTCGTGAATATAGTTAGTAACATATATACAGGAAAGTTACAGACAATTGCAAATTCATTTAAATAAGTATTTATAAACTTTTTGATGAAGTTATAATGTAATGTATGTATGAAAAAGCTGTTTCTGAAGAAATAGCCTGAGCTTCTATTTTTAAATCTAATTAAGGGTGAGGTATTTTTTTATCAACACTTCTTCTTTTAAATTAAAATTACCTTTTTTATCATAAACATTGGTTTTGCATTCACAGTTTGAATATATAATAGTGCTGTTCACTTATATACTTAGGACTCAGAATTATTATTTTGTAATCACTAATTGACTTTAATTAAATGTCTGAATTACCAAAAAAAATGTTTGGATGTTACAATAGTAGCACAATTATATGTATAACAACCCTATTTTCAAATATTGGCTTACAAAGAAAATTTATTGTATTTATTTAAGAAATGTTTTATTCTTATTTCATCTACATTAGAATTTAAAAAATGACAAATATGACAAGTAAATGATGGGTAGAAACCCCTTGTCTTTAGTTACTGGCCCATTAAATGATGGACATCATAAAGTCATCAATAAATGCAGTATACTAAAATGTTTTGTCACAAGTTAAACAATGAACTACTAGAGAAAATGATCTTATCAGTAAAATTAAATCAATATAGTAAGGCCAATCTGAGTGGACCAGGAAAATCAATACTGGCTTATCTAATAAACTACAGACTACATTAGTTTATCAATAGTGCACAAATTGTTCACTAATAGTCCACTCCTAGTGAACAAGAGTGTAAAGTTTGGTCTTAATAGTACTGTATAAGCTGTAGATCTTCAACTCATAACTTCTCATATATTATGTGTTTGTATTTGCACAATTCTTATTGTGTTGTTGTTGTATTTTGTGTTTTTTAAACTGTTACAAATTCATAATACTTTTCATAATCATAGAAAAATACAGTTTTGGAGGAATAAATTATATCTTTCTGCCTGTTGTTTCCCCCCATGATATCCAAGTACTACAATAACAGTGCGACTCAAAGACTAATTTTATCAACGCGGCTCTAGTGCAATCGATTTAATTGGTCTGAAGTACACAGTTGGTTGGATGGCCATATTTATGAAATTATTATTCATTTTGTTCTATTTCTTCAAAGATTTCTTATCATAAGTTTTGTTCTTGTTTACGCTTTATACACCAAGGCCTGCAAAGGGCGAAGCGTGGTTAACAACCAGGACGTTTTACAGATACCCTATATCAAATGTTCAAGGACTATCGACATGGCGTGTTATTTAATTGCAATCACAGGAACTGATTAATGTTTTTAAATTTAGGTGATAATTATCAAGCTATCCATGACGCCACGTTTAAGAAACCTCCTATGATTTAATTCAAATAACTTTTAACCTGGGAATTCCTTATGTCAAACTGTATGATAGCATTCACAAGAACATTTTGTCCATTAGTTGCACATATCTTAATTCTTCTTAAGCTCACAATAAAATGCATTTAACAATTCATATGCATACAGTATCTGGAAAATAAGAAAATATGCCGTTGTAGGACGTTAGCCGAATTCTGAATTATTATTGACTTGCCTTCAAAATAATGTTGATAAAATGTAAAGAAACAGACGACACATTGGATCTTCTATATTTGTAGTGCGTGTATATAAGGCCTAAAAAAAATATGTCTGTTTCCTGTAACCCGACCGACCGTATTTTTTTACCGCCGACCGCAAATTTTTTATGCCCAAAAATTCGAAAGGTCAGATTTTAGCGATCTCTGGCCTGTGGTATTACAACGATAATTTAGTCGTGTCCAGATTCGTCGCATAGTTACAAACGTTTCCGGTTTGACATTTGTAGTATGCGTCAGTTTTGACCCGGGATATTTCGGTGTGAGAGTCGGTATCATCTGAAAGGAGCCTCAATGCATGATCTGAATGTTTGTTTAACCCGCAAGAGCAATTAACACCCGAAGAATGCAGTGTTTTTTTACAATCAATTTAACAGAAGTACGGTTGTTAATACATATATATGTATCAGTCTGAACATTTTGATTATTTTAAAGTCTTGAATCAATGACTTATTTCGTGTGTTGATTTTAGTGTGATTGTATCTTATCAGCTTGATTCATATTTTGATTTTTATATATCATGCTGTGCGTTTTATATGTTTTTGTACATAGCAGATCATCATATTTGATTTAGTTCAAACATATCTTTACAACGATTGTGGAACAAGTTATTACAACATTGTATTAATCACTCTCGTGGCCCGATTTCACGCGATAGTGGGGTCTTGTGTTGTGGGGGAAACCGGAGAAACCGGAGGAAACCCACTTGTCCGGCTTGGTGACCACGAACCAAAATCACATGCGCCCGAGCCGGGAATCGAACCCGGGTCGCCTAGGTGAGAAGCGAGTGCGCTAACCACTGCGCTCACCGGACAACCTACATATTTGATAATCTACTCATAACTTATCATTATATTTGATCATCATTATCATACTAATAAATTGTTATCGTTCATTATTACCATTGACATTTTGCTATTTGGGAAACATTGTTCCCGACAACGCGAAAAATAAAATGCAAGTACATACCAATTATGTTTGAAATGCACACTACTACGTTGACTGATAAGTTCTCATGTTTGGGAAAAAGTAGGACTGATTGTCACTGTAGATTGATGATTTTACACAGGTTTCTATTAATCTATTGATAATTTTGACAAGACTCTAAATCGGATTTAGTTTGCCTTCGGAATTAAAGTTATTTGCTTAACAATTGTGTTTGTCCGGATACGATGCAGTTTACTTTTAATTGGATATGAAAGTCGGAGCGACTCGGCGTCATTTAATTCGCATACATTATAGCATTTGCTAGGTGTTACATATTCATTATAATGCTGTTATCATTGTGCATAAGTTATCTATTAGTTAAATAACATACATATATCTACATAACTACAGTACTGTTAAGACCAAACTTGACAGTTAGTGAACTTCTTGTTCACTATCAGTTCACCATCAGTGCACTTCGTAGTGCACTAGGGTAAGACAAGGGCAAGACCAGGAAAAGACTAAATGTAGACAAGGGGCTGACCAGATAAGGCTTCTTCAGTCTGTCATAAAAGCTATATTTACAGTGAAACTTAGAATGATGTGTGTAGTTTAAACAGATGTTTTAATGTTAATAGAATAATTATAATCCATTTGGACCTTTCATGTAATTAATATAGATTTATTAAATTAAATAACTGATGTTGTTTTATAAAAAAGAAATTGTCAAAACAAAGATATTTAAAAAAAAATTGTTTTCTTTATAAATATGCTTTGCATTATTTTGATATTAATTGATAGGTATAATGATATAACTTTGGTTCTGGGTTAAAGGGTTTCATCTTCAAACACTTATTGAACATAACGATTAAATGAATTCATGAGCCTTTATTTAAACGTTTTCACAAGGTGATAATTACAAATTGTTCGTTATTTGAAATAGTTAATCATCAAAGTTCATGCCTTATTGTTCCAAGCTCAAACTGAAATTTTTGTGCCGTTGTTGATTCATTCAAAGGTTATATAAACCAAGATTTTCTTCCATCTATTCTAAAACTTTCAATTTTATGTTTATTTTTGTTTAACAAATGTATTATGATTTAAGGTGACAGCCTAGCAGCAATCATGCATTATCGAATAAGTACACCATTAATTATAATAGTATATTTTCTAAATTGTACCCAGATTTATTAATTGCATTTCTGATTTGAAACACATAATAAATAAACAAATATTTTAGAGGTTTTGTATAATTGGTTCTGCTGCGACATTATTAAATGAAATACTATCCATTGAAGGCTACCCTAAGCCTTCTTTAAGTGCCCCCCATAGTACACAATTCTGTGTATTGATCTTTATCTTTATTGCCTCCTGCAGATCTGTCAGTGTTTGACTTATTGTTTCATTTTGATAACTTTTTAAATCATATTAAAAGCATTATAACAATGCTTTAGAGTAAGAATAATGTTAGATAGTATTAATAATATCCCATTTATATGATTTATATCATACAACATAAATGTTTAAATGTTACTTTATTTGTTTATTATTTACTTCTCATCTGTCAAATTAATACATCGTTTATGCAAGAGTATGTTGTGTATTAATAAGACAATGCTATTTTCTACTGTCACCTCCAAATGGCCCCGGGCCAATAAACAATACACAGGAAATTGGCCCTTCAATGACAGCAGTGCAATAAACAAGGGATACACAGCAGAGAATTAACATGACAATCTTCTTAAAACTAGGCCTTTGAAGGAAACTCAATAAATGTTTTACAAATTTGGTTTTAGAGAAGAGATGGTAACAAATATGTTTTTATAAAATATGGAAAATAGTTTATAATTTGTGTTGCAACTGCATTATAAAATAAAAATACTATTTCTTTACGACACTTTTCATCATTTGTTAATCAAATTGTTAAGATGTTTGAGTAGAGATATTTAATATTTACCATGCATATCATGTATTTTAACATCAAATAGCAAGTTTAATAGCACTTATATTCATTGTAATGCCTGTTTAATGGTTGGATGCATAGGATAATTCCCTTTTTTAATGTAATCACAGCAGGTATGAATAAAGTATGAGTAAGCATTTTTTCATTTTCTGAAATTCAATTTTAATGCCTGGTAAGTGGGCCATTAGGTAGGATAATTCCCTTCTGTGCTCTTTTTATAGATAAAGATAAATGGATACATTCAGTATCAAATGCTTAAACTAGGCTTTTAAGATGTTTATTTATGAAAAATAAAGAAATTAGTCGTGAATATAGTTAGTAACATATATACAGGAAAGTTACAGACAATTGCAAATTCATTTAAATAAGTATTTATAAACTTTTTGATGAAGTTATAATGTAATGTATGTATGAAAAAGCTGTTTCTGAAGAAATAGCCTGAGCTTCTATTTTTAAATCTAATTAAGGGTGAGGTATTTTTTATCAACACTTCTTCTTTTAAATTAAAATTACCTTTTTTATCATAAACATTGGTTTTGCATTCACAGTTTGAATATATAATAGTGCTGTTCACTTATATACTTAGGACTCAGAATTATTATTTTGTAATCACTAATTGACTTTAATTAAATGTCTGAATTACCAAAAAAAATGTTTGGATGTTACAATAGTAGCACAATTATATGTATAACAACCCTATTTTCAAATATTGGCTTACAAAGAAAATTTATTGTATTTATTTAAGAAATGTTTTATTCTTATTTCATCTACATTAGAATTTAAAAAATGACAAATATGACAAGTAAATGATGGGTAGAAACCCCTTGTCTTTAGTTACTGGCCCATTAAATGATGGACATCATAAAGTCATCAATAAATGCAGTATACTAAAATGTTTTGTCACAAGTTAAACAATGAACTACTAGAGAAAATGATCTTATCAGTAAAATTAAATCAATATAGTAAGGCCAATCTGAGTGGACCAGGAAAATCAATACTGGCTTATCTAATAAACTACAGACTACATTAGTTTATCAATAGTGCACAAATTGTTCACTAATAGTCCACTCCTAGTGAACAAGAGTGTAAAGTTTGGTCTTAATAGTACTGTATAAGCTGTAGATCTTCAACTCATAACTTCTCATATATTATGTGTTTGTATTTGCACAATTCTTATTGTGTTGTTGTTGTATTTTGTGTTTTTTAAACTGTTACAAATTCATAATACTTTTCATAATCATAGAAAAATACAGTTTTGGAGGAATAAATTATATCTTTCTGCCTGTTGTTTCCCCCAATGATATCCAAGTACTACAATAACAGTGCGACTCAAAGACTAATTTTATCAACGCGGCTCTAGTGCAATCGATTTAATTGGTCTGAAGTACACAGTTGGTTGGATGGCCATATTTATGAAATTATTATTCATTTTGTTCTATTTCTTCAAAGATTTCTTATCATAAGTTTTGTTCTTGTTTACGCTTTATACACCAAGGCCTGCAAAGGGCGAAGCGTGGTTAACAACCAGGACGTTTTACAGATACCCTATATCAAATGTTCAAGGACTATCGACATGGCGTGTTATTTAATTGCAATCACAGGAACTGATTAATGTTTTTAAATTTAGGTGATAATTATCAAGCTATCCATGACGCCACGTTTAAGAAACCTCCTATGATTTAATTCAAATAACTTTTAACCTGGGAATTCCTTATGTCAAACTGTATGATAGCATTCACAAGAACATTTTGTCCATTAGTTGCACATATCTTAATTCTTCTTAAGCTCACAATAAAATGCATTTAACAATTCATATGCATACAGTATCTGGAAAATAAGAAAATATGCCGTTGTAGGACGTTAGCCGAATTCTGAATTATTATTGACTTGCCTTCAAAATAATGTTGATAAAATGTAAAGAAACAGACGACACATTGGATCTTCTATATTTGTAGTGCGTGTATATAAGGCCTAAAAAAAATATGTCTGTTTCCTGTAACCCGACCGACCGTATTTTTTTACCGCCGACCGCAAATTTTTTATGCCCAAAAATTCGAAAGGTCAGATTTTAGCGATCTCTGGCCTGTGGTATTACAACGATAATTTAGTCGTGTCCAGATTCGTCGCATAGTTACAAACGTTTCCGGTTTGACATTTGTAGTATGCGTCAGTTTTGACCCGGGATATTTCGGTGTGAGAGTCGGTATCATCTGAAAGGAGCCTCAATGCATGATCTGAATGTTTGTTTAACCCGCAAGAGCAATTAACACCCGAAGAATGCAGTGTTTTTTTACAATCAATTTAACAGAAGTACGGTTGTTAATACATATATATGTATCAGTTTGAACATTTTGATTATTTTAAAGTCTTGAATCAATGACTTATTTCGTGTGTTGATTTTAGTGTGATTGTATCTTATCAGCTTGATTCATATTTTGATTTTTATATATCATGCTGTGCGTTTTATATGTTTTTGTACATAGCAGATCATCATATTTGATTTAGTTCAAACATATCTTTACAACGATTGTGGAACAAGTTATTACAACATTGTATTAATCACTCTCGTGGCCCGATTTCACGCGATAGTGGGGTCTTGTGTTGTGGGGGAAACCGGAGAAACCGGAGGAAACCCACTTGTCCGGCTTGGTGACCACGAACCAAAATCACATGCGCCCGAGCCGGGAATCGAACCCGGGTCGCCTAGGTGAGAAGCGAGTGCGCTAACCACTGCGCTCACCGGACAACCTACATATTTGATAATCTACTCATAACTTATCATTATATTTGATCATCATTATCATACTAATAAATTGTTATCGTTCATTATTACCATTGACATTTTGCTATTTGGGAAACATTGTTCCCGACAACGCGAAAAATAAAATGCAAGTACATACCAATTATGTTTGAAATGCACACTACTACGTTGACTGATAAGTTCTCATGTTTGGGAAAAAGTAGGACTGATTGTCACTGTAGATTGATGATTTTACACAGGTTTCTATTAATCTATTGATAATTTTGACAAGACTCTAAATCGGATTTAGTTTGCCTTCGGAATTAAAGTTATTTGCTTAACAATTGTGTTTGTCCGGATACGATGCAGTTTACTTTTAATTGGATATGAAAGTCGGAGCGACTCGGCGTCATTTAATTCGCATACATTATAGCATTTGCTAGGTGTTACATATTCATTATAATGCTGTTATCATTGTGCATAAGTTATCTATTAGTTAAATAACATACATATATCTACATAACTACAGTACTGTTAAGACCAAACTTGACAGTTAGTGAACTTCTTGTTCACTATCAGTTCACCATCAGTGCACTTCGTAGTGCACTAGGGTAAGACAAGGGCAAGACCAGGAAAAGACTAAATGTAGACAAGGGGCTGACCAGATAAGGCTTCTTCAGTCTGTCATAAAAGCTATATTTACAGTGAAACTTAGAATGATGTGTGTAGTTTAAACAGATGTTTTAATGTTAATAGAATAATTATAATCCATTTGGACCTTTCATGTAATTAATATAGATTTATTAAATTAAATAACTGATGTTGTTTTATAAAAAAGAAATTGTCAAAACAAAGATATTTAAAAAAAAAATTTGTTTTCTTTATAAATATGCTTTGCATTATTTTGATATTAATTGATAGGTATAATGATATAACTTTGGTTCTGGGTTAAAGGGTTTCATCTTCAAACACTTATTGAACATAACGATTAAATGAATTCATGAGCCTTTATTTAAACGTTTTCACAAGGTGATAATTACAAATTGTTCGTTATTTGAAATAGTTAATCATCAAAGTTCATGCCTTATTGTTCCAAGCTCAAACTGAAATTTTTGTGCCGTTGTTGATTCATTCAAAGGTTATATAAACCAAGATTTTCTTCCATCTATTCTAAAACTTTCAATTTTATGTTTATTTTTGTTTAACAAATGTATTATGATTTAAGGTGACAGCCTAGCAGCAATCATGCATTATCGAATAAGTACACCATTAATTATAATAGTATATTTTCTAAATTGTACCCAGATTTATTAATTGCATTTCTGATTTGAAACACATAATAAATAAACAAATATTTTAGAGGTTTTGTATAATTGGTTCTGCTGCGACATTATTAAATGAAATACTATCCATTGAAGGCTACCCTAAGCCTTCTTTAAGTGCCCCCCATAGTACACAATTCTGTGTATTGATCTTTATCTTTATTGCCTCCTGCAGATCTGTCAGTGTTTGACTTATTGTTTCATTTTGATAACTTTTTAAATCATATTAAAAGCATTATAACAATGCTTTAGAGTAAGAATAATGTTAGATAGTATTAATAATATCCCATTTATATGATTTATATCATACAACATAAATGTTTAAATGTTACTTTATTTGTTTATTATTTACTTCTCATCTGTCAAATTAATACATCGTTTATGCAAGAGTATGTTGTGTATTAATAAGACAATGCTATTTTCTACTGTCACCTCCAAATGGCCCCGGGCCAATAAACAATACACAGGAAATTGGCCCTTCAATGACAGCAGTGCAATAAACAAGGGATACACAGCAGAGAATTAACATGACAATCTTCTTAAAACTAGGCCTTTGAAGGAAACTCAATAAATGTTTTACAAATTTGGTTTTAGAGAAGAGATGGTAACAAATATGTTTTTATAAAATATGGAAAATAGTTTATAATTTGTGTTGCAACTGCATTATAAAATAAAAATACTATTTCTTTACGACACTTTTCATCATTTGTTAATCAAATTGTTAAGATGTTTGAGTAGAGATATTTAATATTTACCATGCATATCATGTATTTTAACATCAAATAGCAAGTTTAATAGCACTTATATTCATTGTAATGCCTGTTTAATGGTTGGATGCATAGGATAATTCCCTTTTTTAATGTAATCACAGCAGGTATGAATAAAGTATGAGTAAGCATTTTTTCATTTTCTGAAATTCAATTTTAATGCCTGGTAAGTGGGCCATTAGGTAGGATAATTCCCTTCTGTGCTCTTTTTATAGATAAAGATAAATGGATACATTCAGTATCAAATGCTTAAACTAGGCTTTTAAGATGTTTATTTATGAAAAATAAAGAAATTAGTCGTGAATATAGTTAGTAACATATATACAGGAAAGTTACAGACAATTGCAAATTCATTTAAATAAGTATTTATAAACTTTTTGATGAAGTTATAATGTAATGTATGTATGAAAAAGCTGTTTCTGAAGAAATAGCCTGAGCTTCTATTTTTAAATCTAATTAAGGGTGAGGTATTTTTTATCAACACTTCTTCTTTTAAATTAAAATTACCTTTTTTATCATAAACATTGGTTTTGCATTCACAGTTTGAATATATAATAGTGCTGTTCACTTATATACTTAGGACTCAGAATTATTATTTTGTAATCACTAATTGACTTTAATTAAATGTCTGAATTACCAAAAAAAATGTTTGGATGTTACAATAGTAGCACAATTATATGTATAACAACCCTATTTTCAAATATTGGCTTACAAAGAAAATTTATTGTATTTATTTAAGAAATGTTTTATTCTTATTTCATCTACATTAGAATTTAAAAAATGACAAATATGACAAGTAAATGATGGGTAGAAACCCCTTGTCTTTAGTTACTGGCCCATTAAATGATGGACATCATAAAGTCATCAATAAATGCAGTATACTAAAATGTTTTGTCACAAGTTAAACAATGAACTACTAGAGAAAATGATCTTATCAGTAAAATTAAATCAATATAGTAAGGCCAATCTGAGTGGACCAGGAAAATCAATACTGGCTTATCTAATAAACTACAGACTACATTAGTTTATCAATAGTGCACAAATTGTTCACTAATAGTCCACTCCTAGTGAACAAGAGTGTAAAGTTTGGTCTTAATAGTACTGTATAAGCTGTAGATCTTCAACTCATAACTTCTCATATATTATGTGTTTGTATTTGCACAATTCTTATTGTGTTGTTGTTGTATTTTGTGTTTTTTAAACTGTTACAAATTCATAATACTTTTCATAATCATAGAAAAATACAGTTTTGGAGGAATAAATTATATCTTTCTGCCTTTGTTTCCCCCCATGATATCCAAGTACTACAATAACAGTGCGACTCAAAGACTAATTTTATCAACGCGGCTCTAGTGCAATCGATTTAATTGGTCTGAAGTACACAGTTGGTTGGATGGCCATATTTATGAAATTATTATTCATTTTGTTCTATTTCTTCAAAGATTTCTTATCATAAGTTTTGTTCTTGTTTACGCTTTATACACCAAGGCCTGCAAAGGGCGAAGCGTGGTTAACAACCAGGACGTTTTACAGATACCCTATATCAAATGTTCAAGGACTATCGACATGGCGTGTTATTTAATTGCAATCACAGGAACTGATTAATGTTTTTAAATTTAGGTGATAATTATCAAGCTATCCATGACGCCACGTTTAAGAAACCTCCTATGATTTAATTCAAATAACTTTTAACCTGGGAATTCCTTATGTCAAACTGTATGATAGCATTCACAAGAACATTTTGTCCATTAGTTGCACATATCTTAATTCTTCTTAAGCTCACAATAAAATGCATTTAACAATTCATATGCATACAGTATCTGGAAAATAAGAAAATATGCCGTTGTAGGACGTTAGCCGAATTCTGAATTATTATTGACTTGCCTTCAAAATAATGTTGATAAAATGTAAAGAAACAGACGACACATTGGATCTTCTATATTTGTAGTGCGTGTATATAAGGCCTAAAAAAAATATGTCTGTTTCCTGTAACCCGACCGACCGTATTTTTTTACCGCCGACCGCAAATTTTTTATGCCCAAAAATTCGAAAGGTCAGATTTTAGCGATCTCTGGCCTGTGGTATTACAACGATAATTTAGTCGTGTCCAGATTCGTCGCATAGTTACAAACGTTTCCGGTTTGACATTTGTAGTATGCGTCAGTTTTGACCCGGGATATTTCGGTGTGAGAGTCGGTATCATCTGAAAGGAGCCTCAATGCATGATCTGAATGTTTGTTTAACCCGCAAGAGCAATTAACACCCGAAGAATGCAGTGTTTTTTTACAATCAATTTAACAGAAGTACGGTTGTTAATACATATATATGTATCAGTTTGAACATTTTGATTATTTTAAAGTCTTGAATCAATGACTTATTTCGTGTGTTGATTTTAGTGTGATTGTATCTTATCAGCTTGATTCATATTTTGATTTTTATATATCATGCTGTGCGTTTTATATGTTTTTGTACATAGCAGATCATCATATTTGATTTAGTTCAAACATATCTTTACAACGATTGTGGAACAAGTTATTACAACATTGTATTAATCACTCTCGTGGCCCGATTTCACGCGATAGTGGGGTCTTGTGTTGTGGGGGAAACCGGAGAAACCGGAGGAAACCCACTTGTCCGGCTTGGTGACCACGAACCAAAATCACATGCGCCCGAGCCGGGAATCGAACCCGGGTCGCCTAGGTGAGAAGCGAGTGCGCTAACCACTGCGCTCACCGGACAACCTACATATTTGATAATCTACTCATAACTTATCATTATATTTGATCATCATTATCATACTAATAAATTGTTATCGTTCATTATTACCATTGACATTTTGCTATTTGGGAAACATTGTTCCCGACAACGCGAAAAATAAAATGCAAGTACATACCAATTATGTTTGAAATGCACACTACTACGTTGACTGATAAGTTCTCATGTTTGGGAAAAAGTAGGACTGATTGTCACTGTAGATTGATGATTTTACACAGGTTTCTATTAATCTATTGATAATTTTGACAAGACTCTAAATCGGATTTAGTTTGCCTTCGGAATTAAAGTTATTTGCTTAACAATTGTGTTTGTCCGGATACGATGCAGTTTACTTTTAATTGGATATGAAAGTCGGAGCGACTCGGCGTCATTTAATTCGCATACATTATAGCATTTGCTAGGTGTTACATATTCATTATAATGCTGTTATCATTGTGCATAAGTTATCTATTAGTTAAATAACATACATATATCTACATAACTACAGTACTGTTAAGACCAAACTTGACAGTTAGTGAACTTCTTGTTCACTATCAGTTCACCATCAGTGCACTTCGTAGTGCACTAGGGTAAGACAAGGGCAAGACCAGGAAAAGACTAAATGTAGACAAGGGGCTGACCAGATAAGGCTTCTTCAGTCTGTCATAAAAGCTATATTTACAGTGAAACTTAGAATGATGTGTGTAGTTTAAACAGATGTTTTAATGTTAATAGAATAATTATAATCCATTTGGACCTTTCATGTAATTAATATAGATTTATTAAATTAAATAACTGATGTTGTTTTATAAAAAAGAAATTGTCAAAACAAAGATATTTAAAAAAAAAATTTGTTTTCTTTATAAATATGCTTTGCATTATTTTGATATTAATTGATAGGTATAATGATATAACTTTGGTTCTGGGTTAAAGGGTTTCATCTTCAAACACTTATTGAACATAACGATTAAATGAATTCATGAGCCTTTATTTAAACGTTTTCACAAGGTGATAATTACAAATTGTTCGTTATTTGAAATAGTTAATCATCAAAGTTCATGCCTTATTGTTCCAAGCTCAAACTGAAATTTTTGTGCCGTTGTTGATTCATTCAAAGGTTATATAAACCAAGATTTTCTTCCATCTATTCTAAAACTTTCAATTTTATGTTTATTTTTGTTTAACAAATGTATTATGATTTAAGGTGACAGCCTAGCAGCAATCATGCATTATCGAATAAGTACACCATTAATTATAATAGTATATTTTCTAAATTGTACCCAGATTTATTAATTGCATTTCTGATTTGAAACACATAATAAATAAACAAATATTTTAGAGGTTTTGTATAATTGGTTCTGCTGCGACATTATTAAATGAAATACTATCCATTGAAGGCTACCCTAAGCCTTCTTTAAGTGCCCCCCATAGTACACAATTCTGTGTATTGATCTTTATCTTTATTGCCTCCTGCAGATCTGTCAGTGTTTGACTTATTGTTTCATTTTGATAACTTTTTAAATCATATTAAAAGCATTATAACAATGCTTTAGAGTAAGAATAATGTTAGATAGTATTAATAATATCCCATTTATATGATTTATATCATACAACATAAATGTTTAAATGTTACTTTATTTGTTTATTATTTACTTCTCATCTGTCAAATTAATACATCGTTTATGCAAGAGTATGTTGTGTATTAATAAGACAATGCTATTTTCTACTGTCACCTCCAAATGGCCCCGGGCCAATAAACAATACACAGGAAATTGGCCCTGCAATGACAGCAGTGCAATAAACAAGGGATACACAGCAGAGAATTAACATGACAATCTTCTTAAAACTAGGCCTTTGAAGGAAACTCAATAAATGTTTTACAAATTAGGTTTTAGAGAAGAGATGGTAACAAATATGTTTTTTATAAAATATGGAAAATAGTTTATAATTTGTGTTGCAACTGCATTATAAAATAAAAATACTATTTCTTTACGACACTTTTCATCATTTGTTAATCAAATTGTTAAGATGTTTGAGTAGAGATATTTAATATTTACCATGCATATCATGTATTTTAACATCAAATAGCAAGTTTAATAGCACTTATATTCATTGTAATGCCTGTTTAATGGTTGGATGCATAGGATAATTCCCTTTTTTAATGTAATCACAGCAGGTATGAATAAAGTATGAGTAAGCATTTTATCATTTTCTGAAATTCAATTTTAATGCCTGGTAAGTGGGCCATTAGGTAGGATAACTCCCTTCTGTGCTCTTTTTATAGATAAAGATAAATGGATACATTCAGTATCAAATGCTTAAACTAGGCTTTTAAGATGTTTATTTATGAAAAGTAATGAAATTAGTCGTGAATATAGTTAGTAACATCTATACAGGAAAGTTACAGACAATTGCAAATTCATTTAAATAAGTATTTATAAACTTTTTGATGAAGTTATAATGTAATGTATGTATGAAAAAGCTGTTTCTGAAGAAATAGCCTGAGCTTCTATTTTTAAATCTAATTAAGGGTGAGGTATTTTTTATCAACACTTCTTCTTTTAAATTAAAATTACCTTTTTTATCATAAACATTGGTTTTGCATTCACAGTTTGAATATATAATAGTGCTGTTCACTTATATACTTAGGACTCAGAATTATTATTTTGTAATCACTAATTGACTTTAATTAAATGTCTGAATTACCAAAAAAAATGTTTGGATGTTACAATAGTAGCACAATTATATGTATAACAACCCTATTTTCAAATATTGGCTTACAAAGAAAATTTATTGTATTTATTTAAGAAATGTTTTATTCTTATTTCATCTACATTAGAATTTAAAAAATGACAAATATGACAAGTAAATGATGGGTAGAAACCCCTTGTCTTTAGTTACTGGCCCATTAAATGATGGACATCATAAAGTCATCAATAAATGCAGTATACTAAAATGTTTTGTCACAAGTTAAACAATGAACTACTAGAGAAAATGATCTTATCAGTAAAATTAAATCAATATAGTAAGGCCAATCTGAGTGGACCAGGAAAATCAATACTGGCTTATCTAATAAACTACAGACTACATTAGTTTATCAATAGTGCACAAATTGTTCACTAATAGTCCACTCCTAGTGAACAAGAGTGTAAAGTTTGGTCTTAATAGTACTGTATAAGCTGTAGATCTTCAACTCATAACTTCTCATATATTATGTGTTTGTATTTGCACAATTCTTATTGTGTTGTTGTTGTATTTTGTGTTTTTTAAACTGTTACAAATTCATAATACTTTTCATAATCATAGAAAAATACAGTTTTGGAGGAATAAATTATATCTTTCTGCCTTTGTTTCCCCCCATGATATCCAAGTACTACAATAACAGTGCGACTCAAAGACTAATTTTATCAACGCGGCTCTAGTGCAATCGATTTAATTGGTCTGAAGTACACAGTTGGTTGGATGGCCATATTTATGAAATTATTATTCATTTTGTTCTATTTCTTCAAAGATTTCTTATCATAAGTTTTGTTCTTGTTTACGCTTTATACACCAAGGCCTGCAAAGGGCGAAGCGTGGTTAACAACCAGGACGTTTTACAGATACCCTATATCAAATGTTCAAGGACTATCGACATGGCGTGTTATTTAATTGCAATCACAGGAACTGATTAATGTTTTTAAATTTAGGTGATAATTATCAAGCTATCCATGACGCCACGTTTAAGAAACCTCCTATGATTTAATTCAAATAACTTTTAACCTGGGAATTCCTTATGTCAAACTGTATGATAGCATTCACAAGAACATTTTGTCCATTAGTTGCACATATCTTAATTCTTCTTAAGCTCACAATAAAATGCATTTAACAATTCATATGCATACAGTATCTGGAAAATAAGAAAATATGCCGTTGTAGGACGTTAGCCGAATTCTGGATTATTATTGACTTGCCTTCAAAATAATGTTGATAAAATGTAAAGAAACAGACGACACATTGGATCTTCTATATTTGTAGTGCGTGTATATAAGGCCTAAAAAAATATGTCTGTTTCCTGTAACCCGACCGACCGTATTTTTTTACCGCCGACCGCAAATTTTTTATGCCCAAAAATTCGAAAGGTCAGATTTTAGCGATCTCTGGCCTGTGGTATTACAACGATAATTTAGTCGTGTCCAGATTCGTCGCATAGTTACAAACGTTTCCGGTTTGACATTTGTAGTATGCGTCAGTTTTGACCCGGGATATTTCGGTGTGAGAGTCGGTATCATCTGAAAGGAGCCTCAATGCATGATCTGAATGTTTGTTTAACCCGCAAGAGCAATTAACACCCGAAGTGACAAGTGATTATCGATCTCGAATCTGATCGGTAACCGTGTCAATTAGCAGCACTCAAACTCAATGACGTAATATTAACTCCGCCCAATATGCAAATTAACGGATACCTTCTGCATTTTCGCTAAGTGCGATGGTATTGAAAAACAACAATGCTAAGATATATTTTGTTCATTTATTTTAAGTTGTTTTATTAAATCTCGGTTAATTAAAAAAATATTCTTATAAGATTTTAATGAGTTAACAGAAAAATAACATTTTTTCGTAGCGCATGGTCTAAAAAGCGCGGGAAACAGGTGCACGCTAACTTCCTGTCAATTTTAATGAAAGTGAAAGGAGAAGTGTGTAGATCATTGTCAGTGTTACAGTAAAGATCTATAACAAAACAGTATTGTATAACAGTTATGGTTATGCCATTAATGAAAAATACAATGTTGCAATATTGAAATAGGAACGTTGAATGTTTTTGTTTACTTCCGGAAAAAAGATAATCGTGAAAGTGAAACTGAAAGTTAAAGTTACAGAAAGATGTCGTTGCAACTAAACAATCGGAGGGCATATTGGGATTTGACAAGGATGCATTGGGTTACATAACGAACATGCATTAACAAAATACTACGTTCGTCAGAGTCCGAACATATTTTTCCAAGTTTTGACTCTGTGAATGTTTTAACCACCTAAGTACAGTCAAGCACCTAAGTACAGTTAAGTCCAGAAAAGGAAATAAGACAAGGTATTCTATTAAAAGTTATATTGATTATTTTTCATCGTGCTTGAGATTTTTACAGACTGAACAGTGGATCTAATACAGCAGATCTTTTTAAAACATTGGAAATTGTTTTATTTTTTAAGTGGTGGAAACTATTTAATGAAGGTACTGTTTAAAAAAGAAAATTGTAATTATTTATTTATCAGTCATTCTAAGCTTTTTTGATACTGATTCTAGTCTATTTGAACCTATTCCAGTCCAATCTATCATTTTATAAAGTATTGATTTATATTATATTATTATATATAACGTGAAGCACGACTATATCAGGCCTTTGTGACCAGTGTAGACCAATCAGGGTCTACACTGTTCGTTGCCGAGTCAGTAAGTAAGGTTTAAGTGTACAAGCAGTCCCAAAGACCTGTACAATTCTGACAGCGCTCTAAGAGTTAAATTGTTCAGTCATTGATTCTAGTCATTTATCATTCGAAGTATTGATTTATATATGATTTGTGGATATTCTTGCCAGTTCATGTTGTATTATTAACATCGGTTTGATGCTAGTCAGATTATATAGTTATGATTCTTACCATGTCTAGCCAACTGTTTGTTTTATAATAGTTGCCATGTTCATTTAATTGTAATACAACTTGATATTATTACACAGTCTATATTAAAATAGTTTGTGCAATAATATCATGTTTTATTACTACAAAATGTATGCATTTTGAAAGTTTTGTTTAAAACATTTGCCAAAAATGAATTGTCTAAATGTTATTTGATTCACTTTTTCACTAGGTTATATTTGCAAAGTGTTAAGATGAACTGATTCCCTGGTAAACATACTGACAATATTCAAAATTGCACATAATGTTGCCACTGCTGGGAGTCGAACCCAGGTCTTGCCCTTCAAAAGGATGCATTCTACAACTGAAATACATGTACATTGGCTGTCAAACTAGCAGTTTTAGCTTAATTAAGGCAGAAAGTTTGAATCTATATATACCACACTGAATTCGTTTATTAAAAAATAATTCACCTGAAACAGACATGAATATTGGATCATTCTGACATTTTAGAACATTAAAAAAAAAAAAAAATCGCTACCTACCGACCCATCATTTTTTCAGCATGTTACAGGAAACAGACATTTTATTTTTTAGGCATAAATAGCAAAAACACTTTTTCTCAGCATGGGTAAATGTAATTCAATTCACCTTTTCATTCTGTCGGAAATATGACTATACAAGGAAAAAGGTGAAATAAGTTGGAGCAATTAAAACAAAACTTATGAAAATTGTTCAAGTTATTAAAGTCACCATTGCTCAGCAATATATGCAGCACTGCGCTTTTGAGTTCTTGGACATACTGTTAATATGTTGTGAAACTTGCATAACGTCATTATGACGGAACCGCCTACCACGAGTTCTGCTTCCCACACTTATCAAATAGTTTTTTGGTGCATAGGTCAATGTATAAAGATGAAATTTAGCGTGAATATCTACAAAATATATATGTGTGACATGAGACGTATACTAGCCCTCTTCTTCGTTCAGTAAGTAAGTACACACAAACGTGTGTCCAAGAACGTTCGTGGTCCTTTCGTATAACAGAAAACACCACCTTATGGGAAATGCACACTACTTGTACATGGTATAAGATGTATGTTACATACGTCATATTTATATTTTGTGATGCACAGACACTAACTTAGCTATGTTTAACACTCATGCAGCTGCATACATGTATGTATATTTTTAATATTAGAGAGGTTGCAAAACATTACGTCTACTTGCACTTATACGTGTGACAACCCATACTAGTAACAGTAGCAGCTGGCCTAAAACCTCGTTTGCAAAATAGCTTTCCACGTGTACTGGTAGACTCACCGACCCTTGGCAGAAAACGAGTTCCTTGCACGAGCTTAGAGATACCTTACCGATACTTGTATGGCATGTCCTGTGTATCGATTAGGAGTTCACACGTGACAAATGATTAAAGTAGCGTTTTGTAACGTCTTTTCTATATATTGCACAAACTAGTATTGTTTAAAACATATTTTTATATATGACCGAGTAAATCCTTATTTAATGTCACTCAGAACATTTTCGCTTTCACCTCTCAGAATGAACCTCCCAGGAATTTCCACAGTTCAAAATTTGGTTTTTAGGACCAAAGCACAAACTGCTCACAGTGTCAGTTTTCATTTCGGATGTGAATTTGAGTCACTTTTCCCCTATTTTTTCAATATTTTCATCATCAAAAAGCTATAAATCATTGTTGATTGGATCGTCTGGAACATTTTAACACAAACGAATATTCATATTTTTGAAAGACAATTCCGTAATGCAAACGAATTTTAAACTAATCTGTGATAAATGTTCCTACCTAAATTTGCCCAACTCCCTTTAGCACCAAACATGTCGTAACGGATGCATGTTTCACTCTTGAAATTTGTTGTACCTCAAAATTAAAAAAAGACATTTGTTTCTTATTTTTGGCCTTCCCCAACCGGCAAACATGTAGCGTTAACGCTCCGTTCCATCGCATAAAAACCTCTCCTTGTTTCAATGTCAGCCATTAAATAGTAAAATTAACAAAATATATTTATTCAATTTGTAGGCATAAAGTGGTGGAAATGTTTTGTTAGAAGATAACTTGTTTGGAAATTGTTACATAATTATTTGGTGTTATGGTGTTACGTGCGTACTCATTTTTGGCATAGTAAACTATCCCCATTATAAAAGTGTAGCAAAACCGCATACATGCATGATTACCGCCCTTTGTTATAAATTGGCCATTAACGGAGTTGAATATCTGGCGGTGTTTTTCAAAGGTTAGTTTTATATTTCAGACTTTATTGAATACAACTATTTTATTATCGACAATAATAATTTAAGGAATCATTTTAAACATTATTTATTAACCGGGAGTTATTTTCATAAATAGTTTTAGTAAAAATGGAGCTGACTCTTTTCAAGTTTTTGTTAAGTGTAATTTTCCCTTTTCACACATATAAATAATGAACTCGTACACCCGGGGAGAGCGTCGCTTAGCTGATATACTCATTTTGTGTTTGACCACCGTCCAGGTAGCTTCGAGCAGTAAATCGGAAATCGTCGTTTGAAGGCAATAAATTAGATTCTTGACCCTCTGGCTGTTTAATATTAAACACAGAGCACTGCGATCTGTGGGATGAAAATGCACCATGAACATCTATAGGGTAATCTGGCGTTCCAGTTCAAGTAGCCAGGTAAATAGAGCATTGCGATCTAGTCTGGTGAATAGAGCTGGTGACTAGAAACACTAGTAAGCCTCATACCTGGCATCTGTATTGGCCCTGTGGCACTGCCATCTGTATGCTGGCAAAGGTTAAAATATTTTGCATCGCCAATAAACAAGCTCCCGTAAGAGAAGTCCATACATTTTAAAGTGATTGAACTTATATAAAGCAACGAGTAATCTTCGAAACCTGATCATTTGGTGTATTATGATTTAATTTAACAATCAATTTTTCAGTCATTTGTTTCAATTATAAGGCAAAGTAGCATGAGGAAAATTCATAGAAGAGCGATCCATATAGGCTCTACTGAACATACAGTCGGTACGTTACAATAGATCCGTTCGATCGGGGTATTTAAGGGCAACACTATTAAGTTTTGTGTCTAGAAAATGATGAACTAGCTTTGAAATATTCACAATGTGAACAAATTTATGGATAGTAGAGTTCCCATGGAGCACGCCAAAAATACGCCATTTTATCCAAGGCAAAAGTATTCTTTTTATTTTCCATATTTGTTCGCATTTAATCTTACTCTAGAAAAATTATGCCAAATCATCTGGTGCTAAAGTAACGTTATTTCTATGATTTGATACGAGTTTGCGCCAAGTTTTGCAAATTTAGGTTTATAATTAAACACTCACAAAGCTGATACGTCACTTTCCTGGAATCTTTAATGCCGCGCTTAACATTTGCAATTACGTGAATAGAATACATGGTAAAATATGTAACTGAATATGCATATTTTAAAGTCCATTTTGTTCTTGCATTTTATCATAAAACAGGAGATACTTAACGAACTAATTTGGAAGCAAATTCAAAATGCTTTTTTTACTTCTCTTGAACATGTAATGGTTAAACATGAAAAGTCACAAAATTTCCCTCTCTGTTTTAATGTTCAAACAAAGTTCAAATTAAAGCACACAAAAATCGAACTAATGACGACACTAAGACCACCTGAATGATTTGACAACAACAATAACACAATGTTAGGAAGGTTAAAAATAGTGGGGCATCATGCTTTGTATCCATGACGTCGACGTATGACGTCAACGTCCGTCAATGTCAGTTAGTTAGTATTTCGTACGTTGATATACGTAGTCTAACAAAAATGCTGTTATTAACAAACCTTCGGGTTTGTAACGCCTTGTCCGTTTGTAAAGTTTTATACTTGTGTTATATTGAAAGGTTGCAACACACGTACGTGTACGTGTTATCTAAATATACACGTCAAATGTGCAATTCAGTTGAAGGTCGTTTACGAAATATATCTATAAACTTCTACGTGTAAACATCACCTTTCTCGTGCTTAAATGTATGTTTTAAAGTAGTTGACATGCTAAATCTCGCAAAGCTTACCACATAAAAACAGTTAACTTTAATTAAAAACAATTGACGTAGTTTTCAATTTAAAACATTATGATTGTAGATGTTTACCTGTTAAGTTGGACTTTGAAAAACATTTTGGGGTCCCTCTTGGACGCCATGTTAGTTTATATGGTTGAAATTCAGTTATATGCAATACGTTATGTACAATACCAATGCACGTTAAAATTTTCAAAAAACAGTAATATAATATTTTTAACAAAAAACTGTAATATTGAATTAATAGTTAGATCTGTTTTTGTTTGTGCGTCGAATTTGGACATCAAGTTGACTGACATGGTATGCATTATGTCAGAATTTCATCGGAATGTATCGTTTTTTGTTTTACAAAAATATAGAAATACATCTTTATACAGTTATCAACGAATAATTAAAAGTACCTTTTCGATTATACCAAAATATACAAACAAACATTTTCTATACACTGCCTTCCAAGATTCGCCTAAAATGCCCCTATTTGTGTGACGTACTATGGGCGCCCGCTAGCGTTTAGGGGCGGTCTGTCCTGTTTCTCCCATGCTTTATAATATAGAACAAAACAGCATCTGGTGTTCTGCGGTACCAATACCAGACAATTGAAGACAATATATGCCAGAACTCGCTCAATATCGACCAAACTCTACCAATATCAACAAAACTCGGCTAATATGTGTTTCCTCCGTTTTGATTGGCTACAATACTCGCCTAATATAGGATTTGAGAATAGGCCATTTTCATTGGCTGTCGATACTCGCCTAATATGAGAATATGCTGGAAATTATTTTTAAAGGTAGCCATTTTGTTTTCCGTCTTCTAACTGTTTTGAAAATGTTTTGCTTCGTATGGACCTTTTTGGAATACTTGAACTATTGAATGATTAAATCACTTTGGACGGTTTGATATTACAGTTGAAACATTTGACGTTTTGGCAAACGATTTAAGACGAAAAGACATGCTTCCTTATAATGTTCAATGCTTAATTATGTGCAATATCACTTTAAGGATGCATGTCAAATTCAATGTCTAGTCTAGAAAAACAGACACCATGAATAAATAAGGGATAAGTACGGCTTCAATGTGAACTAAAAGTAAGTATTAAGAATGTTTCTAACCAAAATGGTAATAGTTTATTCATAAAATACTCGATGTCGTATTCAAAATTGGTGATAATATCCTTGAAACTGTCGATCGATACAAGTATCTAGGGGCCATATTTTAGGAGAAAGGTGACTTTTTCTATAATTTAGAAGCGTGGGATAAGGCCGGAGGTAGTGCGCTAGGTGGCATCATCAACAAAGTCCATCACTTGAAAGACATTGGCTTTAAAACATATGAAAAGCTTTATAACTCGTGCGTCATTCCAATCATTGATTATTGTTCATCGATATGGGGCTGCAAGAAGCACCAGCCAATCGACAACGTAGAGCTTAGGGCCATGAGATATTTCGGTGACACCGGTTGGCTTCCAAGTATGTACCGGTGCTGGCACTCTGTGTTCAGATTCTGGAACAGGCTTGTGCTAATGAATGACACGCGACTTTCCAAAAAAGTGTTTAACGCTGATCTCAACAATCATATGTATAGGAATAATTGGACAAAAGAAATAAAGGAAATATTCTATGCAGTGGGACTTTCAAATACGTTTGACAATAAATCGGCTGTGAATTTACCCCAGACAAAAGACTTAATACATTCCTATTATGCAGACGTATGGAAGAGAGAAATCGAGCACGTCCCTTAACTTCGAAACATATAGACTCTTCAAAACTTCATTTAAATTAAAGGATTACATAAGCCTTAACCTGAAAAAGAACGAAAGATCATTCCTATGTCAGTTTAGAACTGGAATATTGCCATTGAGAGTGGAAACTGGACGTTTTATTGATGAACCACTGGATCTTAGAATATGCAGATATGCCATCATATTGAGGGCGAGAAACACTTTCTTTTTTAATGCAGTCGTTACAGTGATCTGCGTTTGTTACACCTGAACGAAATAGCTTCGACCATGATATAGACAGTACATTTTCCATTCTAATCTCCTTATACTCTAGGAAACTGTCAAAATATATTGTAAATGCCTACCTGAAAAGACGAACTATAATGTACTCTTAATGTGATACTTGATCTTTTTACCGCTCTTTGAACTTGCATTGTATCGATAATATCAATTTGTTATGAAAGAAGTCAGATACTGTTATAAACCTTATGTTACTTACATTACACTTAAGATATGGTGACCTATAGACCCAACGGGTCGGGTGCAAATGTTTGAATATATGTTATTATTACTCTGTTTGAATTGCACATGTCACAATAATAAACACTTTACTTACTTACTCATCAATCAGGTGATTTCATATTGGCCCAGGTATTTGTTAATCACATAATTAATAACATTATAATATGTCGGTGAGCTGTTGTAGAAAACGCTCTACAGCGGCCATTATAAAATGCGTTAATGACGTTGCACCTTACGTGTACTTCTTCGATTTGCTATTATACTGTTCTGGTGAAGGCGCTGCAAACCGAGAACATGTATGAGATAACAATTTTTAAAGACCGAGTAACACATTTTCGTCAACTCTATATTGTATTGCAATATACTGTATTAACAATCTATCAATATTTAAGTAAAGATAATGAATAGAAAGTGTAAAATCATATATTAAATTATATTAATGAAGCAACAATTAATTGCATGGATTAAGAGTCTATCTATAAAAAAGAAGAAGTTTCTAACGGATTTCTCGCAATCCCATTGGCTGACCAGGGGCGGATCCAGGTTTCATAGTTAGAGGAGGTGTAACTTAAGGACATAATCTTTTGCCTAACCTCCCTCCCTCAGAATCGAAATTTATTTGGTTAAAGTTTTGGCAGGAGGGTTTGGGGTTCTCCTCAGAGATATTTTAACAATTCTAGTCCACTGCTGCATTTTGGGCGTATTTTATTACTTTTATCTTTTATATTGAATTTAAAAGTAAACTGCAATAATTTTAAGGGGGCGCCCCCTGGATCCTATAGTGCTTATGTCATTTAAAACCGTTTGACTCAATCGTATGCATCGCAACGAGTTTCAAAAGAAGTATACAACTTTTGAAGATCGATGATTGATGTTCATACATTAAATTGTCGCAATTAATCCATCAATCTATTTTACATTATTACATATATTCTTAATTATTATCCAATGTGAACTGACATTTAACCTATGAGTATGCAACACGCATTTTGAGGTAATTTAGTTGATTAGTAACCTTTCTCATTTTTATTATGTAAATAAAGCGTAAACAAGTAGTAAGGCTGATATATTCGCGCTGCTGCAGTAGTAGAAATAGTAATAGCAGCAGCAGCAGCAGCAGCAGCAGAAGGAGCAGCGGCAGCAGCAGCAGCAGCAGTAGAAGAAGTAGTAGTAGTAGTAGTAGTAGTAGTAGTAGTAGTAGTAGTAGTAGTAGTAGTAGTAGTAGTAGTAGTAGTAGTAGTAGTAGTAGTAGTAGAAGAAGAAGAAGATGTGATAAATCTACTTGTGGTGGTGAAAGTGGAAGTAGTTGTAGGAGGGGTAGAATAAGAATATTATTATATTATTATATTATTCATTTATTTCTATTATTATCACTTTATATTTTGCGGTAAAAAGACATCTATTGAAGTAAAGAATGTTATTTTTTTTTTTTTTGGGGGGGGGACGATCGTATCCGTGTGATCTCCTATACAAACTGTATAGCCTATGAAGTGCATGTAAATGAGCCTGGTTTTTAAATGTTAAAACGTTCATGAAGGTAAATAGTGAACATCAAAAAAAGAGACAGATACCATTGCTTTTAAGTTTATCATGGTTTAACTATTCGATCGCATGCATGTATTGTTGATGTAATTTGATATCATATTACTTGGCTTTTGGTACTCTTATATTATACAAAAGTAATTCAATATTACCCAAGATATTTATGCGTTCAACGAAACAAGCAATTTTCTAAAAATGGGTGATTTGGGTGATTCATTGTTTAACCAGCTTATTTTAGGTGATTTCCTTATCAGATTTGGTAACCCGTACGACTTAAGGCCAAAGTCAATAACAAAATAATGATTTGCGGCAAACAATCATCTTAGTTTGAAGGGAACTTTGTGTGTTCAATACGTAATAAAAACCACGTCTGCATGTTTTATCATATTATCAATTTCATTTCTCATGGTTTTTAGTATTTTTATCATTTTATAACTTGAAGTGACTGACTTTTTCCTTAATATTTTCATATTAACTGATAATTGACAATACTAATTGACAAAGTTTATTTGATATTTGTTATTATTTGATTGCCATATCTCATAATTATAAACTTTCTAACATACATTGTCTTTTGAGTGTATTAATAAGTTAAACATGTTGTATGATTTTTGTGGAGACGTAAATTATCAGAGACTGATCAGCTTTTATTTTGCGAAAAATGATCGGGGGTAATAAAGATTATTTTTTAATTAAATAAAGTTATCATGTGGGGAAAATCCAATGATATCCGTTTGGTGGCCTTTTCAATCTGTATCGCCTCATTATGCATTGCATGTAAATGTCCCTGTTCTTTATTACTTTTAAATGGAAAGCGTTCGTGAGGTAAATAGTGATTACCCAAAATAGCGACAGTAAGATACCACCGCCTTAAAGTTTCGTATGATTCAACAATTCGTTCGCATACAGGTAGTGTTTAAGTACTTTGTCATCGCATAAATTGGCCTTTGGTACACTGATTTCAGATAAAATGCGATGTATGGAAATTCCTTATCAGATTTGGTAACGCCTACGATTTCAGGCCAAAGTAAATAACGAAATAATGATGTTGCCGCAAACAATCATCTTTGAAAAGTTGTGCAGGCATTCAATACATAATAAATACCACGTCTGCACGTATGGTCTTATTCTCAATTTAATTTCTCAATTTCATGATCACATTTTGGTAATTGGTAAATGTCAACGTATTTTACAACTTGAAGTGACCGACTTCATTTCTTCATTGTTCTGTTGTTCCAAATTGTTACGAATTTCAAAAGAAATATACAACTTGTGAAGAAGGATGACTGATGTTTTCTTCACCACTGAGACAAAGATAGTTTTCCTAAAATAAAAACTTCCCGTTGAATTCTGATAAAAAAAATATGACGGAACTTCAATTGTTGACATTCTGATGACGTCACATCTATCATTCATTAAAACTTTTTATTGATAAAAACTCTTAATTATTTTTATCTTTGTTTTTTTAATACATTAAAAAAAATAAAAAAATAAATAAATCAGATTAGTTAACAAATAAAACGCCGAACAATCCCTGATTATTTGTGAAATTTAATCCTGTGAATCATGTCAATTGTGGGAAATTAATATTAAGACTTGAAAATATTACCTGTTCGTTCTTCTTACTATACTTAAAGTAGATTTACGATCAATTACACGACAAGTTCAATGCCTACATTGAATAATTTTGAAAGGAGCGCATTCATTTGTTTGAAAAGGGTAATACCGTCTGTAAAATATGAGAACATGAGATCAAACATACTGCGTAGTAGTTACCGTAAGCATTTTCGCGACATTTGATTTATGTGACTGTAAAATGGTAAGTTGCTTGTATTTTTGGACGGACCTTATCTTCTTGAGCGTTGTAGAGAGCGCCGGCGACAACCACAAGGACGCCGTAGTGAGAATCATATGTGACTTTGGCTATCTCAGGATCTTTTCTATGTCTCTGAAGTCCGTATGATTCGGCGTATTTTTTCTCCGCAAGCTACGTTAAGGCGGCCGCCTAGGCAACGTGATATTTTTGTTAAATTTATTTACCCAGACCAAGTGGAATTAATCATTGGTCTAATTTCCCGAAATTACAAAGAAAGCAATCAAGCCAGCCCGCAGTGAATTCTGTGCTGAGTACAAGCTTCAACACGAAATACTTGTCAGGCGCGATTTTGGTAGAAGGGCAGACTGTAGGAAACATATTTCTGATTGATACGAAACTCATCTAGACCCTCCCCGCCACGTCCACTCCCGCGGGCGGGAGCAAGAAGGGGTTAATTGGAACTGTTCTCGGAATCATACAGTTTTGGACTGATTCCTTTAAATACAAAAGAGGTCACAGGCACCAAGGCGGTTGTACGTGAAGTTAGCGGCCTTAAAGCCTAGCGGCCTAGCGGCGTTAAGTTAGCGGCCTAGCGGCGTAAAATTGGCGGCCTAACAGCCTATTTGTTTTCTCTATTTCAAAGCAATTGCTAAAAACTTCACGCCGTTAGGCCGCTAGGTCGTTGAACCGTTGATCGACATTTAAAAAAAAATATATAATCGCTTCAGTTTGATAATTTGTGCATTAAAACAATTAATTTATCATTGTTTTTGAGAAGAAGACGTATAAAAAATGCGCCAACTTTACATCGCTAGGCTGCTAACTTTAACTTCACGTACATTCAAGGTGGTGATACTACTGGTTTGGAGATTATGCCATCAGCAGGAATTCAACCCCGTTTTGCTCCCGCCCGCGAGAGTGGACGTGGGGTCTAGATGGGCGTTCAACTCCAAGTAGCACGCCACTTGCTTACCCAAGGCCGAAACACAGAACAAAGCTCGTGGTGGTATAATATTCCTTGGACCCAACTTGGCAGAGTGTTATTTTCCACAATTGGTGACAGCGGTGCCACTTCCGGTGAGGCAGGTCTACCTCCCGTTCTTATGCTACATTTCCGGACCCCAACTAACACTGGTAACGCCACCTAGGACGGGACAAGAACATCGAACCGATCTTCACCTGAAAAATCAAAATAGGAACTGCGAACCAAGGATTATTATGAATTTACTAATCCAATTTATTTTGATATATTTTGTTGTTCACCTCGTATTTGGCAGGACAACTGTTTATATTCGAATTATAAATCCCAACGTTAATGCATAATATATACCGCTGTTCTCGATATTTAATAGTCCAATTATTCATTAATACAACCATTTACGACTCTCAGTAGGTAGACTGTTAAAGGGACTCATTCATGGTTTGTAATATGCACTTTTTACGCATTTTTATTACGAAATTAAGTCTGGCAAATCATTAAGAGTGTTAAAACTAAGATACTGATGGCTAAAACTCTTCACCAAATGTCGATATTGGTCAAATATTGTTTTTGAACATACCAGAAAACTATACATCTAATACCTCTAAAGTAACATGCTTGCTATGATGCTTTCAGCAGAGAAGAGAGCTAAATTATAATATTTGGAGGCGGTGTCAATAGGCATGTTCTAAAACTTGGCCTGGCCTTGCATAGCCTGCTGACTCAGCATGTTGTGTCGGACCAGGCCAGGCCAGATATTATACACATTGAGATAACCAGCACTGAATACACTGGAACACAATGATAAACCTTTATTTGGTAATGAAACTGCATGTTTAATGTTATGATGTTATTTACAATAAAGGTTATAGTCTCAGCAATTAAAATAATTACTAGTATAATATAAGTGTCTATACATGCATTACCGGGAGAAATTGTTTTGGTACCAAAACATGAGCAAGTCCCTTAAAGATAACTGACTGTTTTTTTTTGAAAAAGAGTATTCCTAAATAACATTCGAATCCCTCGCAATGTAATCTGATTTTTTATAGGTTGTTGCGATATAAAAAGCGTTGTCAAATCAGATAAAGATATTTGTTGTTGTTGTTTTAATTTATTAATCTATTACGACCGAGTAAGCTTTTGTTACTTAAATGGTGGAAACTTCATGATTAAAGTCACATAAAGTAAAAGTTATAATGCTATCAGTTATGTATATTTTCGTGCGCTTTATGAACACTTATTGATTATTTTCTTATCAACTAATGGCATTACATTTGTAGATCAAACACGTACCGGGTTGAACTTTGATGTGACATTATCGAAATGCATGATGAAATAAACCGTAAGTTACTTAATATGTTTATGATCTTATAAAAACAGAATGTTTTTAAATGGTTTGGTTTATAAAGAAACAGTTTTGCGCGTTTTTCTGGAAAACTTCCACTACATATTTATTTTATTTTTATCATCTGTTTAAGACATATAATAAATAATGATAAAAAATTGTTTGTGTCAGGGTAGGATCCCAAACTATTTCACCTCGTGAAGACCAAAAGTTAATATTTCACTCGTGTCTACGCTACTAAAAGTTAAAGACCTCGGTGCTCACTTGGTGAAATATATAACCGTCACAATAGTCATCTTTTTATTTGCACTTAAATTTTTCTTGATTACATGAAATAACATTTAATAGTGATGTTTATGCCTAATTCGTTTGAAACAAACTTAAAAAAACAAAAAGTGAAAATAATGCTCAAATGTGATTTGTGATAACAATAATTGAACATCTATTTTGAACAGGATTTTAAACATTTTAAACAAAGACCAGCATACGGAAAAACAACATTATTCAAAAGAAAGTACCATACAGTTCACGTATAAACTGCTCACACCCTGTTCATGTCTGTGGACGACCTCCATGATCTTTGGTTTGAGAATCTGAATGAGAGTGATATGGTGCTCCTAATAAATATATAAACAAAACCGTCGGAACTAGATCGTTGACTTAACAATGGAATACACTATCACCTGATCTAGGTTTGATTTAAACTGTTGAAATCAACAAACTGAACTCAGGGCAGAATGTCTGATTGTCCCCAGCCAAAAGGAAAGGAGAGGGTACGTTATTCTATAACTGTATATTGTTGCATTTGGTGTTGTTGTTTTATACTAATTCAAAACTGTCTGGAAAAATAACAATAGGTAAAAGTTGCCAAGCTGATGCGTATAAGTAAGTATTGTTGATTTATTAATACAGTAAAACTGCGATCTCTCGAGGTTGCCAGGGACCGAGCCAAAACCTCGAGGAAACCGATGTTTCGAACGACCCGATTTTCAATTTTTCAGTTTGATATGAAATATCTTTCAGTGTATTTTAAGTTTGAAGTCGTCAAACAGACTGTTTACTAAGACACCGATTATGTGTTGCGTCGTGCAGCGTGGGTATATTTTATATGAAAATAGAAGGAAAAAAGTTCGGGACCAAGCTCCGACCTCGAGGGAACGCCGGTTCTTGAACGACCGCTTGTTTGAGGGAACGCAGTTTCACTGTACGTTAATTATGCATACTGTATTTGACTTCTATAACTCGTCAATATGAAATGTGAAACAAACATGGAACATTATCAACTGAATTAGGGTTTGTTGTTTGTGATATTCACATATTACTTTTTCAGGGGTCCAGCAAATGCAATTGCATATATACAAGCAGAGTAGCTTTTATTTGTAAACTAGCAAACGTCATGCTAACGTTGGCATTCCTCGCTCTTTTAATAGTCTGGACTGTTGTAAGAGCTCCTTTAACAAGACACAATGAAAGCTTAGCATGCATTCCTTGCGACACAATAAAGTTCAATGCTAACACAAACCTAGGCCAAGTAGCTGCTGCTAATTTTCCTATCAAACAGAGAGATGATGGAATGTGTTGCGGACCTGTCGAAAGCATTACTCAGATGATGTTTCAAAAGGTAAATCGTAAAGTGCATTGTTCAGTTTAGCAGATAAAATATTCCCGACTTTAGCACTAAGCATAACCAGGATTTTCGATTCTACGAAATGTGACTAAATTACTTCCAACTATATAAGAAACGATACATTAAGAAAAAAACACCGTTTCCTTATAAATTATATAAATATCACGTGACCATCGAACCGTAACATTGATCTTAACGTTTTGCATCAACTACCCTTTTTGACCTAAAAAAATGGTTTGTCAATAATATAATTTTATTAAACAAACAATTAGTAGGCCTTCTTTTAAGAATGAATTGTATTTAACTAAGACATGAATATCAGTTTGTTGAAATGAATGTTTCTTGTTTTGACATGTGCTTTAGACATACATGTATCACTCTTTATGAAATGGCAGCTCAGTATCACTACCACAGTTCAGGTCAAAATAAGTATCAGTTGAAAACAATAATTTCTGTCAACAAATACATACGCAAAAAGTGAATTCATCTGATATTAAGTTCCTATTTGTCTATGGCATTTATTTTTAAATTTCCATCAAATTTACATGTTGTTGTTTTTGTTACATGGTACAGGTTTCCTTGACATAGTGGAAGAGTATGTTGCCTGTGAAAGAGAAACCAACGATAAGCAGCCCATTGCTAAAGTAGTTGGAATTATGGGGTTCAAATCTAGCTACATTGTTGATGGTAAGAAGTAAGAACAGATAACATTTTGAATTATATCGTTTGATATAAGTGGTAGCATATATCACTAATGATATTAAAAACATCTTTATTTTAAGGTCATCACAAAGTCCTGTGGAATAAAAACGGTCGAACATTTTATGCAAATAAATGCATACACTTGGATCTCGAAGGCGAAATATTTGTGCGACAGTCGGGCTACTACATAGTTTCTTCGCAGCTAAATCTGCGACGACAAAATGAGACAGGCACACCGATAAATGGAACCAGAACAACGACCTTCATTCATCATCTTGATCTCCTTTCACACAAGTATGGCACAACTGGGGTGTTGATGCAAACCAAAAATTCAATTGAAAGAAATGGTGTATACTTCACAAGTTTCTTGTCGGCGGTTTTTAAGCTGAACAAATATGATAGGCTCTCTGTGTCCATCTCGCACCCAAAACTGTTAGACAATGACAATAAATTTGATAATTTCCTGGTTTATTACACTTATGATCTGCAAAACTAAAATACGATTTAATTACATTGTATTTAAACATGTCAATTCAACGAAACTAAGTAAAAGAAAATAAATTCAAATGCTTCCCCCATAATCCTCTGATCTTAACATATTGACGTTTGTGATAGTCAAATGGATTTTATTGGTGTAAAATGTACCGTATGTAACGTCGATGGAACGTCAGATGACGTCATTGAAAATGTTTTTGGAAACGTTGTGTTTCAGCGTTTTAGTTTGATTATTCCAAAGAAATTTGGAAACTTTGAGTTTTTATCTAACTACTGTATCGATTATGTTGAACCTTAATGAAATAAGTGAATTTGATTAACCATGACCTGTTTTTTAAAAGATTGATATTATTTTTACTAACTACATTCCACTTCTTCATTATAATCATTTTTGTTAATGATAAAATTCAACCTGTTGTTAAGCCGCCATTAATCCACATCTTTACATTGCGTCCACATGTAGTAATATTAAGTTTTCATAGAATTATCTGTTAAGTTGAGCTGAGTCAAAATGTCTGTAATATCTGTGACAAGTGTAGTTTCCGCACGTGTATTTGAATTGTGTATATATTTATGTCAAACATTTTTCTTTGACCTTTTTAACCCATCTGTAAGTAGATATGTTTATGTATAATTTATAGTATATACATTCTCCAAATATCAATTTATAGATATGATTTTATTATTTAATACTTATGTATTTTGATCTCTACGTTTATGTACCCGATTCATGTGTTTGTGTTTCATTCTTTTGATCGTTGTGGTATTTAAGTAGATCATAGTACGTGTGTGGCAGCTCGACTTGTCCCTGTTTCGTTACATTATGATAATTATTATAATTATATTTATGATTTATATTATTTGTAGTTCTATAAATATATAATATTACGGACATCAGAAATGTTTATCCTAAAGCACACAGAGGTCATATAAAGAGCATATGAGCTCGAAAAGGGACTGAAATTCATTCCTAAACAATTACATGAACTTATGAATTGAAGTTTCCAAGTTTATAATAAATTGTTGTGCAGACATTAAATAATCGCATTCAGTATCTGATAAATGAAATCTACGATGTTATCTTATATCGGCGATTTATACTTTATTTGACTCAATTATGCACACTGTTATCTTCATGATGATGATGATGCTGATTATGATGATGATGATGATGATGATGATGATGATGATCCTCCAATTTAACTTGAATTATGAAAATGAAGCCCAAATAAGGAATAAAGCAGGTGTAGTCTTAACATTTGAGACGGGGCCAGCTGGTTTCACAAAAGAAATTTAAGTCTAAACGGAAAACAAAATGTATATAATTTCAGGTTGTAACATATATTTTCGTGAAACTATTCCGTGGTTTGTAACTTTAAGACCTTCATCTAAGATTATATAACCTGAACGCAGTACGTCGTCAGTATGTTATATGTAAAACAATGACCAGATGAGATATAATGTTATGAAATTACGTCCTTTTCCGGTATGTATTGCGTTAACCATACTACGCAGCCAAATAAACTGCCGCATTCCTTTTAGTATTGATGCACCTAGCAAATATGTCATGTAAGAATCGAAATTATAAATACCCTACCCTCTTTTGTTGTCTGATTAAACGTTTTTCGTCAGTGTGATGCTTGAAATAAAACCAGGGCTAACTTTCTGGTTGTATGAAATCATGCGCATCGGAACTCAAATTTATATTTTATCAGACAACACTACTCGGAACCGCCTCCATTCATTATTTAATTCATGTATTTTGTATTTAAATGGCTTTAATTATAAAAAGTGAGAAACTGTAGGAGTACGATACATAAGTCAGTACAATGTACATTCTGTAAGATGTTAAAGGCGCACAATATAGGTTGATGCAAGAAAAGCTTTATTTTTAATTTTTAATGCATAATCGTGTTAAACACATTGTTTTTTTGTGTGATAATAATGCAATGATTTAGGTACTGATAGAAATATATTAGCGATGTGCGCTTTTGTAACTAGGGAGTTTGTCTCCACGTAGCTGCAAATAAAAAAAAATCATTTATAAAGGCATATCTTTTAAGCTGTACCTAAATCGTATGTGTTTTAGTTCTTTTCGTCAAAGACAAATGAAATAAACTTGAACGTGCATTAAAAAATAAATAAAACAACAACATTTTTTGTGTGTATACATACAGTGTGCGCTTTAATATCGTTCACAAAGGCACATGAATATACAATTATCGTGCGCCTTGACTGGTTCTTCTAAATGGTTTAAATCTTATTGACCCGAAAGAATGCTAGCTTAGTATCCTCATAACAAGGCATAAAGCGAAACCTCAATTGGATTAAGTTATAACAAGGGAAGAACTTGACACTGAAAACTTTATTATTGCTTGCTTCAAATAAGAAATAATCACAGTGTTTAGGATCCCCAGTGGTGAAAATCACAAAATATATTTAGTATGTTTTCAAGGCAAAAAAATGAGTTCGTTAGAAATGAACAAATACAAAAGATAATTTGAAATATTATTTTTGAAAATAAATATTGGTATACAGATTATGACAGCCCTAGAAACACATATGTTTTGTCAAACATGTAAGCATCCATTGGAGATTTATAATGGCTATCTTAACGAGTTATCAAACATTGGGTGTCAATATACATTGTATTGATAAGGGAACACCTATTATTTTAGAAGACTCTAACACTGAAATACCTTCAGAGACATGTATAGATACAAGATAATGATATGGGGGAGCAAATATTTTATATATAGCGATCAGATATCATCTTATACCTTTAAATGTTATGTTATTTTGTCAGGGTTCGAAATTTAATAAGTTACCTTTTAATTCTTACAGAGAAACGCTAATTGACAATGTGTTTGTATCAGAAATGTCTCTTGATTGCTATTTTGTGAAATTTTAGAGGATCATTCAAAAATGTTCCTACTCATAGGCCAATTAGCATTCCAAGTAACAAGTGCTCACTTCCTACCAAACTTCGCCATTAAGTACTCGAAGCAGGCGTGATGATTATAGTTCTGTTCAAAGGAAGGCAGCAATAGATATATGATCCGTCAAGTATGCTGTCTTTATTTCTAATGTGTAAAGGGGTCTTGACGAACTTTTAGCTATCTGTTTTCAGCATGCCAGACAATAAATATATTACTTCAGTTCATCGAAATTGAAAGTTTAAATACTCACTGAACTACACACATAATAGCTTCATGATATGGAAAATGGACGATCATTTAGTTGATTAAACAAATTCATATCACCACCTTTGAGTACATTGTAGTAAACATTTAAATATCAATGAAAACATAACAAAAAGCTGCCATAAGCTTCGAAAAACTTTCTTCAGTATGACAAACTGTGAAATTGGTTAAAAAGGGCTAAACACAACTTACGTCAAAACGCATTAAGGAAACGAAGGTACTTTTAGCCGCGCTCTACGGGAGAGAACTCTGGAGCGTAGTTACCTCGAACCAGTTGCTCCCCTTGGAAAGATTCCACCGACAATGCATCAAGGGGATCCAAGGCGTCTCCAGAAAAACACACACGGAGATTGCACTCATTTGTCTATAAATCCTTAGAATTCGTATATTATTTATTCGCATGCTTATGTCCAAATATGAAATTTAACAAAGGTTGTCTAAACACTGTTATCATTTATATCACAACCTATAAAAGCTCTGGGACATATCCCTGATATATATGTTCTATATCTTCCATATGTCCAAACAAATTTGTTTGGAAACAAATCAGCGATGGATAGATATGTTACACAATCGTGGATAATTAGAATTGACGAGGATGAAAGACTAGTCTCCCTTTTCACTCAAATTATCTGAAATTATGAATTTTATTTGATATGGCTATTTCTAAAAAGCTACCGAGTCTAAAGGAAGCAATGTTTCTCAATGTACCATAATGTTATTATGCAAATTATTTACAAGGAACTACAGCATAACATTATATTAATGTGATGCAGTGAAAAATGAAATTGGAATAAATTAGGTGTCCTTTTGTCCATATTTTGAAAATGAACGATGCCGACAATGGTCCAAACTTATTAATCTTATCAAATCCATCAACCTATTCAGATGTTAAGATGATTCACCGCTCTCGACATCACTTATCAGTGTCGAACCCAGAGTTTTATTGTTGTGTCAAATGTTACGAAAACATACGTTGATATTAATGCTATTGTAACCCAAACATAATGATAAACTAACTATGTAAACGTTTATGGAAACAATATTTCAACAAACATATATACGAAACATCACTCAAACTTAATGTATCGTGGTAACGTGTAACCGACATTGCAATTTAATTTTTCAAGCTATATATAATTCGCGAACGCAAACGCTGTCATTTTCTGAAAATCGTTAATCCGAAATATCGATATTTCGAAAAATATGTTTGGGTACCTACGAATTTAGATTAACGCTGTTCAGCTGTATTTATAAAGCTATAATTCTCTTCACAAATGGTGGATAAACATAATAAACTGAACTAAACTAAACCCTTGTCACGTTCGTTTAAAATAAACACGGTGTTTAGGAATCCCCGTTGTAAGAATCGCAAACTATTATAAGTTTTATACGAGGCAAAAAGCTTCGTTTGATAGGGATAAAACAACTAATATCAATAATTTGAAAGATGATTTATGTTCCGAAATCAGCGGGGATGGGGATGAAGATAAATCTACTTCCTCTTTTATAAACTTTCTATGTGAGGACGGGAATACATACTTGCGACTCAACAGCAAACCATGTCGAACCCGTTGAAAAAGCCTTGGCGAAGTCATTTTGCTCTTCCATGCGATTGCAAGAATAACATTAAGTTGAAAAATAAACAGATAATTATTATTGCTTGGTAATGATACGTCCCGAGCAAGGATCAGTCCGGATGGAAGGGCGGATACACTGACGATTATTTTTTTTGAATTTCTATAATACAAGGTGACGATACAGCCTGGACAAGGGTCATTTCATCCTTTGACTTCTAAACTTGACCTTGACCTTCGAGATACTTGCTTAGGTCTTGTGCGTGACACACACCTCACCATGGTTATCATTCATTACAAGTGTTTTGAAAATTCTAAAATGCATGGTAACCGTTAAGATACACCGTACATTATTCAGTCCGGACGGACGGACGAAGGGACACACGGACAGGCGGACCGACGCACATACAAGAACCGTCATAGTGAAAATTATGTATCATTCACAGCACACGGACTTGACAAAATCGTATCAAAATCCAAATGTTTGTTTCCGAGAAGGAAAAAGTAAGCAGGAGTGTTTTGATGATGCGTGTCTTTGAGTAATGCTGGAGGTAATATTTGTAATGAAAAAAATCAAAACTTATTTCAGTAACCTTATGTATGGTGGTGCCTGAAGATAATAAGGAAAATGCTGACATGACGCTGATTCAAAATGCAAAGTTACGAATAATTCGTTAAATGTACCTATTTCAGATGAGAATCTTTTAAAAGCTAGCGGAAGAATAGGTTCAAATAAGACATCATCAAAAGACTATGTGTTATATCAATATTTGAATGTATCTGCGTCTCAGATATATTGACCATTACACTCCATTTTCAATCACGTGTGGAATCCTTAAGTTATTTCCAGGTTCTTTCGCTTCTGGTGTTAATATTCTTATTCATATAAAACAAGCAATCCGATTTTAATACATATAGGGGATGACACTTACAAGATGTTTTGCTGTTGTTATTTTGCACTCATTACCTTAAAACAGATTGTAATCAAAAAGGAGCTATATGTTTGTTTCATTGATTACAGAAAAGCTTACAATTGTTTTAACATTAGCAGGTTTTGATACAAACTTTTAAAATTTAGGTGTGGACGGTTAATTTGGATTCCTGGTATGTTATATGTTTTGTGAGGTGAAGCTTTTTTGTGAAACACATGGGAACATTGTCAGATTTTTTTCAACAATGATCCTGGCCTGTTATTAGGGGAGATAACTTCACCGATATTTTTCATTGATATTGACCATATTTCAATTGGTCTGTTTACTTCTCACACAATAGATTGTTGGCAACTGTGGTCAAATTGAAGTTATATGGATTATGTAAAACCACAGCATGTATAACCCAGACCTGTTAATCGTAAAGAAAATACCAAATATTAAGTTTTATTTTAATCTTATATAAAATCTAAAGCAAGTATAGATCATGTTTTCTTTCATATATATGCTTTGAGAACATAGCAGCTTAATGCGATACAGGAATAAAATTAGTCTTGAGCGAATTTTATTGTACTTCAAAATCTTCCTTATTTGAAAAAAACATGACCAGGAAGCCGGAAGACATTGCTTTTTCGGTAGACTGGATCACTGACAATCATACTCATATTGATGAAATATTCGTTTAAACAAAAGCAATCTCTATTCAATATTTTGGGACTTCGTAAAGTATGCTTGCCATACCAATAATGCAATGAAAATTATAGGGGCAAGCCCAGGTGTAAAATAAACTGTTTATATGTTTCAAAATTGCAAAATAGTGTTCATCGATAGCAAATGAAAAATGAAATGTTTATTGTATCAATGTTTGGCCGTTGAATTGATGAATACCTTAAATCTTTGAACTCGAATGTTTTTCTATACATATTCTAGCAGTGGACTACTAAATTTGATTGGAATCTGATTGAAATGAAACAAACCTGAAAAAGCGCGGACGATTTACTTATGTTTTCGGGATCTTTTTACCGAAATGCATGTAGGGTTAGAGTTAGGTAAAGGGTTTAGATTAGGGTAAGAAACAGTATATCCTGTGGAATAATGTGCAGGAATACATTACTATAGCTTACATATTCTTTTAATAATAGTAAAAAAATGAAAAAAGCAGCTAAATGTAAACTTTGTATAGACGCATTATTTATAAAAAGTCTGGGTGTGAGCATAAATCTGTCTAAACGAAATAACCCACCTAAATCGACCTAGGAAGATAATCAATTTGAATAAATTGTTCATACACCAATTGTAAATGAAGAGTATTGTTAAACTTAAATGTTTACGAAAACAATATTAAAAGTAAGATTTTGGAGGAATTATAAAACAAAATACCATTTGTTAAAGATTATTGCGTTATTGCATGATTAACTCCAAATAAGTGAACTATCCGTTTTACTTCTAAAATATGAAATATGGAGCAGACAATGATTTCAACATTTTTTTATATATGAGATCAATTAAATCATGCGTGGAAGGTGAGTTTTATTTTGCTGTTAAATAACCTAAACGGAAAACCTATATTTTCAAACGTTTGTGTACGTCATCATATTTTGAATTATTGTCTGATACACTTTTTTGAACATGTAGGATCTGTCAAGAATAAATATGTTAGTAGGCAAGCCATCGGCGGCTGATTGTGTATAATATGACGATTAGGGTCAGATATCATTTATTAATTCCGTTCACAGGTAAAAGTAAATACTGAAATGATTGATATACAGTAAAAATCACAAAACATGTTCATGGCAACATTTCCTTTTAAAAACAGAAAGTGATGGACAAAAATAACTGAAATAATTTGAATTATAAATTTCTGTCTGAAACTGTTTCGTTTCCGTAAATAGTTTCCGTGACGTGCATGTGTACACGGAAGTGAAACGGGCTTATTGAAAAGTCCCTGCATATATCTTCTGTTCAGGATCGATTTCCACGTCACACACACAAAAGCACGGACTTGAAAAACTGATCACTCATCCAAATTATGTAAAATTCATGTCCCAAATATACCTTTATTAAAACCATTATAACTACTTTTTCAGTCAATTGCACTAGTACGAATTAAAATCAACGTAGTGTTTAAAGAGTATCGGTCTTTTCTTAATCCGTGAGAATTGATATATTGTTCATTCTCATGATCTGATTTCAATATCAATGCCGATAAATGTCAATTAAATTATAATTTTATGACATCAATTCGTTTCTCACATCAAAAAGCTTATTTCAGATAAATTTGAGTGGAGTAAATTCTATCAGTCTGATTCAAAGCCCAAAGAAAAGATGACGTTATGTTATTTATGTTGTAAAGTAAGCCTTTGGATATATTTTGAAGATTTATAGCGAGATAAAAATATCGAATCATAGATCCTTACGCGTATGAAATAAAAACCATCAATTTATTTTCATAGTCGAAGTTTTGCTTACACGGAGAAATGCATCAACAGTTTAATGTGAAATAACAGAAAAACAGAACAGAACAGAACACAGTTTATTGCATATTAACCAGTTCACACAATATTCACAGTGGTATAAGTCAAAGAAGAAGCGTTACCGTGGGTTTAATGTGGATAGAAAACACCTCTTATGTAACTTACCAGGCCGGTCAGTTGGCGATACCGTGAGCAAGTAAGTAAAAACACTCCTTACCTAAAATTCGAGCATTCGAAAATTGTATATTAAAAATGAAATAAATTTGTTGATGTAAATAAAACAAAATGAAATGTGTTTCATTGTAACTGAAAAGAAAAATTATCAACTTCATGAAAGTATGATTCATATCTAGATTTGATTTTAAAGTTGACAAATTAAACTCGAATAAAAAGTTGACAAGTAACCTGAATGTTCAATTCTTTAAAGTGATAATCAGCGTTCATAAATTATTCAGTAATTCAATAACAGTTTAGTATATTCTAACCGATTAGAACCAATTCAATTTTTATTTCAACTGTTTACTATTCTGTATAAAAACAGGAATAGGCGAATGTGAAATCATATTTTAATTAATATGGTTAATATTTAGGAGGATAATTCTTAATCAGTTATAACTTCAATATCTCTTCTAAGATTAAGTTTAAGAAATATGTAATGGAGAATTCATTTTATATAATCACTGCAGTCTATGTTATGTTTCCATCATTTTAAAAGACGTGAAATTTGATACATTAAGCAATACTGTCTGCGGTGTGTCTAAAGACACGTACATCGGCCGCTTTGCATAGCAAACACATATGTACTGATTAAATGAAACACCCTGCTATATAGGTGTCACCTAGTCTTTTCTATGCAGAAAGAGCTTCCACTCCATCGGTATCCTATACGTGAAATGGTAACGCATCTTGTTTTTTGTTTTTAAATTTAAATATTTTATGTTTAAGAAATTGGGGTTTTATCAGTGAAATATATCAAAATGATCTTTTCATTGCAGCTTAAGTACATGTAGTTAAAATATCAACTTTTAGAATTACTTTTAAAATCAAGGGTACCGTAGTTGTTTCCCCTCGATCAAAACTAAACTCATCACTTTTGAAACAGGATATGCTGCAAAAAATACTAATTTGATATTAAAACAGGTTGCCTTTGTTGAAATACAGATAATTTAGCAAATAAACTTAACTTACCATTAATGGGAATAGTTATTTTGTTTTTCGAACGTTTTCTTGAACTTAAAGCTGAACGTTCGAACATTTGCTATAACAAACGAAACCAACTGCTCGAACATAAATTCGAAGTGATATTATCTATCAATTATATTGTCAATCTGTATGGTGTTGTAGTACGAACTTCCTAGGAAATTCACACAACAATATACTTATCTCTTTATCTGGAAAACAACATATCTTTAATCATTCTGATCTCTGACAGTGAGTGATAATTAAATATCCATCTATGATTTAACAAACTCTTAAATACTTATACATCTAATCTTTATTCACATTTGGTTTATTTACGCGTTCGACCTTTAAAATTCCCATTCAGTAAATGGCGACCAGTGTTATTTTGGTCATGTATTCCTGTCAATTTTAAAATACGTTCGTGCACTAACTGTTATTATTTGAAACAAAGATGCATAAATAATTTTATAAATGATCATAAAATGACAAACAATAAAATAACTCTGATAACTATTACTCTATGAGCCGGAAATAGAAAAGACACGTCATCAGCTTTGCTTAAGGGGCGTCCCATGGGTACCAGACAATCTTTTGAAAAAAGGGCATTCAGAAAAATAAATCAAAACACCAATAGAAATCTGAAAATGTGCTTCAAAGAATCAGAAACTCGTGATCAGAGTAAACCTATAGTTTCGCCCGTAGCTTCTCGTGAAATAAAAAAATCTTTGACTGAAATTAACAAATATCCTCTTTATATTAACATTAAATCATGAACCCTGGGATAATGATAGAAATATTTATGACATAACTATTTCAGTATGATTAACATTATGAAATGTTCTCTTTTAGAAGTTCAACCAATGCAGTAGTGTTCAGTACAATCAGTCACAGAGCGCTAAAACACTATGAGCTTAACGTGCAAACCTAAGTGCAAAAAAGCGCAAGCTGTCGTCTGTATAGTGATAAACGTCGTCCTAACGTTAAATTTTCTGGTGCTTATAACAATCTGGGCGTTTGTAAGAGCATCTTTTCCTAGTCTACATGAAAGCTCAACGTGTATTCCTTGCGACAAAGTGGCGTCCAAGGCTAACAAAAACTCAGGCCAAGAAAGAGCTTATTCAGCTATCCAAATGAGAGAAGATGGGTTGTGTTGTGGACCAGTAAAACAAATGGCTTGGATGGTGTTTCTGAAGGTAAATCAAAACATTTGAACACAAGTCTGTTTGACAGATTATGTATTTCACACCTAAGTTGTAAATGATACAATGTAGGAGCAGCTCCAATTTTAACGCTTGTAATATAAAAATAACGTTCATATTTTAATGTTATTTAGCATGTTTAGTTAAAAAACGTTTACTGGCTCATTTTATGTACAAATAGATTGTGTCATGTTCGACAACCATGTCAGTTTAATGTATTCTCTATTTCGGCACTAGGAAATGGCTACGCAGTACTACGATTACAGGCAAAACGGTCAAAGTAAGTATATGTTATGTCAATAAATACCTTTGGAAAAGGCAGACATAAGACAAGAAAATGATGCCAGTACAAATTATCCTGACGTAAAGTAAATCGGTAATACAAAGATCGTTTTATACGATAAACGGCAATTTTCATTGGTGTATATCCTTTCCAATAGTCAACAATTTCGAATGTTACAGAAGTTTGGTCGTCATTCGTTCAGCATAAAACCCAGTAATGTTGATGCCGATACAGGTGTAAGACCATTTATAGAAGAAACCAAAGATTGACAATCAGCTTTTGCCAAAGCAAAAAAGGTGACATTAAATGAATATTTCTATTTTTATCAAATTATATAGGTCTGCTTGACATATTAGACGAATCTTTACTTGCCGACTGTGAAAGAGAAACAAACAACAAACAACCCTTTTCGAAAGTTGTCGGAATTGTAGATTTCACTCCTAGCTACATAGTTGACGGTAAGTTAGAACACATTACATAACATATATGTAGAAATCATTCATTGTTTGTGGTAGCATCTACCACTGATAATTTATGAAAACTTTCGTTAATTCAAGGTCACCACAAGCTCCTGTGGAATAAAAACGGTCGAACATTTTACTCAAACAATTGCGTTCACTTGGAACTAGAAGGCGAAATATTTGTCCGGCAACCTGGCTACTACATGGTTTCTTCGCAGCTGAATCTACGGAGACGAATGGAGACAAGCACAGCTATCAATGAAACAAGACCAACGACTTTTGTTCATCATGTTGATCTCCTTTCACACAAATATGGCACAACGGGGGTGTTGATGCAAACCAAAAAATCAATTGAAGGAAAGTGTGTATACCACACAAGTTTCCTGTCAGCGATATTCAAGCTGAACAAGAATGACAGGCTCTCTGTGTCTGTTTCGCACCCTGAATTGTTAGACATTGACAATCCCAATGATCATTTCCTGGTTTATTACACTTATGATCTACCACTATAAAATACGATTCAACTACGTATTGCTTAAAGTGACACTCTTATTCAAAATCAGACAAACACATGAATAACAAACATAAAATTTTGACTCATAAACCTTTAACTACTTACTAAATAATTCATCAATGGAAAATATTAATTACTGATAACAAGACTTTAACCGTGTATTTAATAGCTGAAAACGCACAAATATTAAATGATTGGTGAATGCTAAACGATTTACTGTGATCAGCTATAGTCTCATAAGGTAGAAAACTATTTTTTAAGTACATTCCTCTCAATTTAAACTCGGTATCCTTCATAAAAAAAAACCACATTGTTTTCCACATGTATTCATCCTTTTTGGAGTATGAAAACAATTATATTATTTTTCGTAAATCTTACTGGGAGTAAGAGTGCATCTTTAAATATAATATATATAAGTTTCAGGAATAAGGATATTTTTGATTTACAGTGTATTGAGCATGTGAAAACATGTCTATCAGTCATGAAACATTATTTTTTATTGAGAATTTTCCACACAACGGAAGTACATATGACGCAATGGTGACGTCATACCAAAAAGCAGCAAATTGCCTTGAACACCAACGTTTTAATACGTCTCCCACAATTAAATCTTTGGAAAGCACGTTTTCTTAAAACGAGTATTTTTTACTATTTGACCTCAAGACAAACTCATACATTTCGTAAAAAGTCGTCACCTACTTAAAAGAATCACAAACAACCGTAACAATGAATACCTTAAAAGAGCATACAGTTAAATATGTTTCGAAAGTAAATCACTGGACTCTCAACAATCAAATCCCATTAATAACAATGATAACAACTAGGACAATCTCAGTAGCCAAACATTCAAGCAAATACATGTTAACAGCCACAGGGATAACACCCATTTAACACTTTACGAGAGACGACACGTACAATTTACACGGACAGACCACATCTGCATCAAACTAATCGTATGTGTGCGAAAAAGATCGATTCTTAATCGAATATCTAGGACTCTAGCATTATGACAGAGGTTCAACCATTATGTCAGAGGTTTTTGAAACCCGTGTCCATAGCCAGGAAAAAGAGACAAACCTGTAATCTTAAACTCAGAAATTTATTTTTTATTAAAACTAAAATAAACACCATTTATTACAAATAAATAAATTCATTAAATCATAATGATAACAAATAGGATATAAAGTTTAATTGACAACGTATAGGAAGGCATTTAACCAAGAAAATAGTAATAAAGGAATGATTATTATCAGCATTATTAAGGTAAATAGAAATGATATTATACCAAGAAAATTAACAAATATAATTATGGTAATCATTATCAAGATTGTATAGTTTAATTAGAAGTAACAATTGATAAATTAAATCTTAACAAACACACGCAAATAAAAAGCACAACAGCACACACGCCTTCATAAGTATAAACTCATATCTATAATGTTCAATCCAACAATTCATTCTACATATTATCGGAGCACACTTGTTTATATACAACCAAAGTCCAAGGGTCGAAAGTTTTTAATTTTATATAAGTAAAAACAAAATGTTTTGTTTAAGATTAACTTTTTTAATTATATTATTTTACAATGTATGTTAAAAATATTCATTTAATTGATCCTGCAAGTGTCTGTTGAAAGTGTTGAGTTCAATCGATTGATCAATATCATGTTATTTCTATTAGCTTTTGCTACACATTTCAAACATTACTATCAAGATGATAATTAAAACTAATACTATTTTTTAACCAAACACTTTTTTTCTGGAATGATGATTCAAATCACGCAAACAAACATGAATGCATAAGTCCCCAACAAAGCGTTACAGGACAAGTCTTAGGTACTACTTAATACTACATTGAACACTATTTTGAGGATGACCTGATTAAATTAATGTAATATGAATATACTTTAAGAATGAGAATGATTACCATATTGTAAGGGGAATGAAGGAATTTGGATGATAACTTGATGTAAGTGTTCTGGTAAAAGTGTTAATATTCAGAAGCATTATGTTGATTGAATGAATTTTTAAGTATATGATAAATAATCTAAAAACAAATAATTAAGCAAATTTTACTTCGAAACAAATCACAGCACAGCAACCACAGGGACAAACCCATTAGTCAATACTACAATGCAAACTAGTAGGACACCGCAGTAGTAAAGCATTCAAATGTAAACTGTCTAGAGACACAAGGCAATGGCCAAAAATTAATTGAACTTAAGACACAAACGTACAAGCACCGCATACAAACATACAAACATTACTATCAGATCACACATTCATATAAATAGCTTCATCGATAAATGATGGGATTATAGCTTTGAATAGCTCAGTGAAACGCGAGTTAAACCCAAATTCGTCATCTTACGGCAAGATAGAATATTCTTAAATCGACGCCGTTTCATTCTTTCTGAATATAATGAATATACATTTGAAAAGGACCCAGAAAAGTACGAACATGTATTATATATAATTAGTTATTATCTTATGTAGAGTTTACTCTTCGATGACTTCTTTCTTAGAATTTATAGTTCAAATAGCAGCTATAACATTATAAAGAATTGTCACATTGAATAAGTGGGTAATATTAAACAACTTCCTAATACTTAAACAATAGCTGGTTCCAAGACAAAAATAAAATAAAAAAAGTTGTCAAAACTATCAATCTGTGAGAGTGCAGCTTTAATACTTAAACGTTCAATGGCCATAAAGGGAAGGTTTTGCAATCTTATTTTGAATATAGCTTTTTCCACAATGCGAACTAAGCTTGTTTTAAATATCCAGCGATATGATTTGCATAAATACACTCAAAGATGATAGTATGGATGGTTCAATAATATAATAAAAACCGATAAATAAAAGGAAATCAGGCTCAAAACGTTAATTGAAACACGAATTCACTGAAAGAAGAGTGGAATGGTGGCTATGGTAATAACCTCATAGTATATATTCTTACTTTGCATCCCTTATATGCTAAGTAACATTAAAGACATAAATATTTTTTCTGGTGTTCCTCCATAAATTTACTCAGCTAAACCTCCATGATTTTTTTCATGCTTCTTAGTCCTTGTTGCGAACATTTAATATTGAGCATTGGAAGTTATTTATTATTGTTATTTATAAATACATAATATATTCTGATGTTCTTGACAAAATATGCTAGAAGATGTAAATGCATTGATTTAAAAACATCAACGTTGTTTATGTTTGATACACAATTCTTGAATTTGTGATTGGTGAGTTGTTATCAAGATTTATTTTCCGAACCCCTCTTTGCTTCATAGTTAACCCCAGAGAAGCCTTATAATGGACAATTAACATGTTCTAGCTTTATATTGTAGTGGCTGATCATGTACGATTTTATATATAGAAACATTTATACCTTCTAATGTCGATTTAATTTTTATTAACATTCATAATTATTATCACTGGAAAAGAATATGAAAAATTTAAACTTGATTATATAATTATAGCCTACATGACATTTATTTTGTCGGAGCTGGAAACGTTATTCGAATAAACTTGACTGATTTGTAGTTGCCACTTTAAAACATTGACAATTGATTTAAAAATTATCGGCAGCATTTCTACAATAAAAATAATTAAAATAGTTTTGACACAGTTAATCAGTGAACATGATATCTAAACAAGACAGAACTAAGCTCCGAAATTCTGCTTCAATACAATGCGGGTTCTTTTATATTCATTAGTCTTTTCAATGTTTTGTAGATTTTTGTTATGGCGATTGCTTTTTCGCTTTCACTTTGGATTTTGCAACTTTCTTCCCCGTAGTTGGACTTTGTTTGACAAACCTGCCACGTAGGTGATTACAAATCGTCCTCATGTCTAAACATAAGAGAAACCCAAACGTGCACACAAGGACAGCGACCCCAACTCCGCCGATTGCTGAAGACGATTTTCTTTCATCTTCCGCACTAATCAGTGTCCGGCGATACGAGGAAGTACTCTTTGAATCCACAGTCAGGTTCTTTTGAAGGCTTTCAATGATTTCGTCGTTAGTGAGGTTGTCAAAGGATCCGGTAGAGCATAGGCACGGCCATATGTAGATCGGGACATACGTCACAGGGAGGGAGGCTGAATGTTAAAACGAACATCCTCGGTTTCATTATGCTCATTTCATTAATGAATTCAAGAATAACAATCCATCTTTGTAGATTTTTGTGATACTTACATTATAAACGGATTCTTAAGCAAATATTACAAGCATATAACGGCACCGGAAAACTGGTGTCTCATAATTACACTGAAACTTGTGGAAGAAACAAAGACGCTATTATTTTACCGAGTGCCCTGTTAAGAAACACAAGGTTACCCCTACCCCACCAACCCTAAAATGCTTATACGTTTTTATCAATCATGCTGAAATACATAAATGAGTAGGTTATAAATACAGAATTGTTATTGATTTTCCGCGTTTTTTAAGAATATACTGATTTCCCGATAATTTACACTTCAATGAAACACGAAAAAAAATCAAATCAATGACTTATGATCTCGACTTCAGAATAAGGCATTACCAAAATGACTTTGTCTACGGACCGCAATCTTATCCTTGAACAACATTTAACGGAATTTCCAGCACAACTTGAAGGTAAAAACTCATTTGATTACATAGATATATAATCGTAATAAATTTCACCGATCAAGAACGAAAAGTGTTCGATATATGATAGCGCACGAGTGGCGTAACCACGAGTAAAAATATCATTATTGCTGTTCGCGAGGCACCTTTTGTTTCTTGTTTTTTTTTCGAATAATGCATACTAAAATATGCCAACAATACCATTCAAACAAATTCGTCTCGATATCGTGACACTAGCATCTGAAATAGGCGACCCTACAGTGTTGCTACAGTTGAACAATAAGCATCTTCCTATATATGCAGTAGAGTTGTGCTGAACAGCTCTACATCCTGGCTTATCTGCGCAGCGTCCTTGGCAATATTCTAGTGTGTAGTGACCGTCTTCAGTATAAAAAGCCCCACAGTTCATTTCCATTGTGCTCGGCTCAAAATAGAAATCTAAACAATCTGCAAGATAGAAATTGGTATCTTTTTGCAATCATTTTTTAAGCATACAGACTTAAATGTACATACATATTGGATTAACCTTTTATAATATATTTAATATATTTAATACATATGACATCGTCAGCAAAAATAAGTCCTGGTCAGGAAAAAGGACGTGCTCCTTTTTGGCGGTGTGATGTCTTTTATAATATATTTGATATATTCATATTTATGACGTCATCAACAAAAATAAGTCTTGGTCTGGAAAAATTACGTTCTCATTTTTGACGTTGAGTTGACTTTTATAATAAATTTAATATATACATATGTATGACGTCGTCATCAAAAATGGTCAGAAAAAATGACTTGCTCCTTTTGGCGTGGTTTCAGGCCTCATCAGTAGGCAATTGAAGCTATTTTTACATAATTTTGAAAAGGTTCAACTTAATTTCAAGTTTGTCTTTTGTGCGAATTATTTGATAAAAAAAGTTATTTTGTATCGAACGTTTATACCCCAACAGAATTATTTTCGCTAACGAATTCACATAATAATATATAAATATAGATATATAAGCAAATGATAAATACACAGAAAACATACAATATTACGTAATACTTTTTCATACTATTAACATGCAAATAAGTAAAATGGTACACATTCCGGGTCGATAACAAACCCTCACCACTAATGACAGCTTTTCAATAGACAAATTCATTCTGGAAGAGTTAGTTATTATCGACAATTCGTTACGTGCTAACATAACAATTGACCTTACCGTTAACACACGACTTTCTGTATGCCACATGTCCAGTGTGAGATATAGCCACATCTCCGCAAGGATAAAAATGGCAAAGTGACGTTGCGGGGTCATAAACTGCCATTGTGCACTCAGTTTGTGATGCACACATAGCGTCACAATCGATAGAAAATAGAGCAGTAGTTGAATTCGAAACACTACAACTAGGTCCTGCACTGCAGTTTGAACAAACCGATGTGAAAAGCCTGCCACAGTCTGCAAGTAGAGATATATAACATAAGCGATATTATTTAAATATCAAATCTCCAACTATAGTGACCTTTGTCTTATTTATTGGACGTTTATGCCGATTTGATTCTGTTGAATCATATTAAATTTCAATATTGAAACTAATTCAAAATACCTTTATATTAAGTTTAACCAGTAATAAATAAATAATGTATTAATAAATATATGGCAGTAAGAAATTACGCAAGGTTGTTTTAAAGATTATATTGTATAAACATAACATTAAGAGGAACGATATCGACAGTAGTTTATACTTCATCAAGGTTAAGTACACATAATATACCTTGTTTGCAACTCCGAATGATCACACTTTCGCTAGTTGTTACTGGAGATGAAACATTCAAGCTTGTGCAATTGTAATACGCACAACTTTTTAAGGCGCTAGAACTATCATATTTTACAGCTCTGCACCCGAATAAATCAGCACAACGAGAAATACAGATATCCAATGTCTGGAGACCTTCACCAAAACCATATGGCTCACAATTCATGTTGTTGGAACTTGTTTGGAGCTCGAACAACAAGCAGTCTACAATTTCAAAAACAAAGAAAAGAAAATTGTTATATTTTTGAATGCTTATTTTAGTATTGTATTACTTAAATTTACTTAAATGTTTGTATTTTACCCCAATTCATAACAGGTAGAAAATGTATGTTGTTTTCCGCAACTGCAGACAGTTTCCTTGTCACGGTATTATTCATTATTCAGCACATTATGTCTATATTACGGAAAATGCCATTGCTTATGTATTTACCGTCTGCACAGGACTTTCTGTGGGTAACAAAACGCGCTGTTTCCAAGGTTAATATTGAGCATTGGTACACAGAACACATAATATTTCCACCGGTTATGTCAAAAACATTAAGATCACATTGTGTATGCTGATCGCAGTATTGTTCACATTCGTGTGGGTATTGAACAATTGTGCTGTTGATTGCGGTACAACTAGGCCCAGCTTTGCAATTTGTACATTCCACACTAAATGTTGCGTTGCAGACTAAAAAAAAACAACATAAGTTATGTTACAACTATGAGAATATGACATAATAAACGACTACATAGGTTAATGTGTGCTATATTGAAAAATATGTTTTGCTATGTATTTAAATAGTCTATTAGTGTATCGCATTATATGAAATACGAACCGAACGAGACATACTTTGGATGGAAGAACGAAATACAATCATAGAATGACAACTGCAGTTTTGTTGGTTTTCAATTGCAAACATTTGTTAGTTACCAGCATAATTTTAGTATTACAACCCTTAGACTTCTTAATCTAATTTCGTTTGTTTGTCTTCTATGGGCTAAATTCATTTCTTTATGACACACTTATTAAAATCTGGTTATATTTTAAGCCACCTGCACGTTGATGAGCGCAAACGAGACTTGCAACCTTTTCACCGCTCACGACATTCGATGCAGTATTGGAGTCGGTGCAATTGTAGTATTGACAACGACTGAAGTACACATTGCTATAATGTTTAACTGCCTTGCATCCCATTGTGTCAAAACATTGTCCTAGGCAGTATTGGAAGGATTGACTTCCATCTTCAGAATGAAAAGGTGCGCAGTTCATGTTGAAAGTTAACATTTCAACAGACAACTCTTGGCAGTCTGAAAAACAGATATAGATACTAGCCAGGTTTTGACGATCAGAGGTGTGATTTCTGAGAATTTAAGAATTCGAAATCAGAAACTCAAAGTATACGTTAACAGGACAAAGGCAGATGAAAGGGGGTATGAATTACGTTTATAAACAGCTAAGCTGAAAAATTGAAACCAATCTACCAGTAACACATTTAACATCTGCCTTACCAAGAATTAAATACCCTGAAATTTAAAGCGAAACTTAATAGTTTTATAATTTTCTTTCCGGTGATGTTTAAAGATTTATCAGTGAAATGAAACTGCTTTGTTGTTGTTTTGATATTTTAGTCCTTTCGTTATTCTAAATCAGACGTCATTGCGCAGAGGGCTCGAACAAAAATTAAACGAAGTCATTTCGGAAATGGCGCTACGTTCGCATACAATTTGGCGCACTTTAAAAACTACAATTTAATTTCATGATCATTTTATATCTTTTTAGGCAAATATGAAAAAATGTTACTTTCAGTGTGAAATCGCAATATAATCCAGTCTTTTAACATTTAGAGTAAATATGACACTCTCGAGACTGGTGAAATATTGCTTTTTGGTGCTTAGTCGTCGAAATAAATTACAATCTTATATTGAAACAAGCAATTATCCTCTTAACACTTTATAATATATGTTTTAAATAATCCCAGAATATAGTTTGACTCGCCAAAGACATTTAAACCCAACGACGAACATAAATAATGACCATTGTTGCACACGATAACCTAGTAGTAGTATATCTACCTCCTGAGCATGATTTTCTGACAGCCGTATAGTTGTCGTTTATAACATCAATGTCAGTGCGGTTGTAACAGGAACATAGCATACTGGTTGACGTAAACACTGATGTATAATTGTTTGGAAACTGTGAGCAATGCGTGTCACACTCTTGAGACGTCGATACTATGGTTTCATGAATAACAGGGCACGCTGGACCCACTCCGCAGTTCGAACATGTAGTTGTGAACAAACGATCACAATCTAAAGTCAATATGAAAGGCAGATACTATATGTACTAAGTACGGGTTAATGTTTTTAACACGAATTAGTGTATTCATAAAATGTCAATTGTGTATCAATACGGATAAAACTATATGAACAGTTCAATTATAATACAAGTATTCAAAGATATTGCATTTCGACGCCGAATCTGCATTTCTATATAAGCATTATTTCCATGTACAATACACGAACCACATTGTCTCTGAAGACATGTAAGGGAGAAATCGCACATAATCTGTGAGGAACGTAAAGGGATAACACAACGCTTTTACCAAATATAAATGCTACTTACACATCATTATTTTATAAGATTGGTTATAATGTACCTTTCTGGCACAATCTTCTCACAAAGGTAACACCGTATTGAGTGAATGAAGCGGTAGTATAATCTACGCAAGGGTAAAAGCTACATCGACCTGTTACGCTGTTAGAATTGTACTTTACTGATCGGCAACCCAGTGTATCAATACACCACCCAATGCAGTTTTCAATAGAAAATTCACCGTCCAAACTAAGGGTTGCTGAACATGCCAAACTGTTTGTTTCGATGACTTCCAAAGAAAAATGCAAGCAATCTAAAGCAGAAACAAATGTATAGAAAAATCCTAATAGATCAAAAATAGCATTTTGTTTTTATAAAAATATGAATCATCATTCAGGCTTTTAAAATTTTTGCTCATCATATTGTAAAACAATACTCTCAGACTTCTTTACCATGGCACCAGAGTGTCTTTAGTAAGCTTTTCTCAATATCATAAAATTTAAAATTTAAACTTAATATTCTGATTACATCACCTATTTAGTTTACAGGATATTAAATATTTACGTTACCATCAGCGCATGATTGCCTATGCGTTGTGTACGTATCTGATGATATCTGCACATCAGAACATTCATACAGACGACAACTTGCATTGAAATCATCAGTTGCATTAAATACAACCATGTTACACCAGGTTTCCTGTTCACAAATTGCATCGCATTGGTAAGGCGATTGCTTAATATAGTTATTCACAGCACGACAAGTTGGACCAGCATTGCAGTTAGTGCAGACGGCACTCGAGTTTTTCGTGCACTCTGAAAGTTTAGTTAAATGAGTATTAGGTTTCGTAAACGTATTTAGTATTCGTAAAAACATTATATTTCATTAATAAGTTACTTGTTTGATTCCATATAAGTCGAAGGTTCTCATGCAATCACTGTTATACATTGATACTCATGGGGTAAAGAGAGTTTGTCACAAATCATATAATATTACCTGAATTACAATTTCTTTTTACATATGTCATATCTACAGGATCAATCCCTGGTCCTGTAATTGTATCCGTGCAATTGTGGTAGTGACAGCCTTCAATAGAGTCTGAGTACAATACAGCTCTGCACCCAACCATATTGAGGCAACGGTCTATGCAAAAGTCAAGATCAACGCCCCCTTCGTCCGTGCCCATGCTGTTACAAGCAGGGGCCAAGGTATTTGATTTCTCCAATGAGAACACGGGGCAATCTGGAGGTAAACGATAAATTGTGTATTGAAATATGTTAAGGCTAATAACAAAAAAAGGTGTATTGAATTACTTCAAGGCTTTCGCAAAAATGCCCCTTTCCCCCAAAACAAAGTCATGGCGAAATGCCAATGTCTTAAACAAAACCCCAATATGTTACATAAAGTTGTAACATCAACAGAGAAAATCCCAGTTTAGTCGATGATCTTATTAAATGGAACACAGATAAAGCGGAAACACGTACAAGCAAACATCATTTCGAACATTAGAATCAGTGTACTGCATCATTATCAGTCATATTGGTAAGGATAATACGAGAAAAAATCAAGAGAAAGTAATAAAGATAATAATTTGATTCAAATTTATATTCAGATGCATTAGTTTGAAATAAACGATTTAATGTACTTGTCTAAAATACAAACTATTGTTGTTCATCGACACATCTCTTAATTTGCATATTATAAGTATTGTTTTATCATCTTAATTCTTCCCATGACCTACCGCTGTGACAGGCTTTTCTAAATGTAGTTGTTCCAAGATTGTATGTTACTTGAGAGCAGCCATAGAAATCACAAGTCTGCAAGTCCGGATTAAACACAGCAGCTTGACTTTCAGCGTACATCACCGTTGATGCATTGAGACACATTTCTGAGTGAAGGTCATTGGCGTTCGTCCTGCAAGTTATTTGGGAAATGTGGTCATCTTCTAAATGAAATACTTAATAATTGATAATCCATTTTGTCGTTACATTTTATCGTATCGAATGAGAGTAATTCGTATTTTACGGTGGCAATATACAATTATACGAGGTATCCTGTGACCGTTTGCTTTTGATATAGCCTTCCAATGTGGAATATTCTTTTCGATCATATTGCTGTCAATCATTTTATTGATAAAGCAAACTGACTGTATCCATACATAATTCCATTTACCATTTATCTCGATAATGCGTTCAGGTACTTACCTATAGCATATACAAACAATGAATTTAAACATTTTCATCGAAGCAATAATTCAAAAAGCGAAAATTTAGAAATTAACAAAATACAGACGTAAAGGTTTCAGTTTGCGACATCAAATATGTAATTGACGTTAAATGTTACAAAAATGGACGATGGTCTTACATTTTTTACATTTCCACACAGAGAAAGATTTCTTCTTTTTAAATATATATAAATTTTAGATTAAACTAACTTAGATTTTACAAACACCGACTAGTTAAGCAATGTTACTACTCGCCGTTTTTCCCAAATGCTGATCTAAACGGTCACGTAATTTACGCGTATGACGATGGTAGTGTACTTGTTCATCATTTCCGGACGCGCTTATTGATATTTGGTGAAAACGAAAGTACACATCCTGCCCTTGAAAACGGTATTTGAACGGAATTTGAATTTTCACGCATGAGGGTGCTCTCGTAAAAACAAGAAAACAGATGTTGTTTTGACTGGTAAATGTTTTGTTTTTCTTGTTTGTTCACTCGATTTTGAAAATTTCTAAATTTATTCTGTCTAGAAACATGAGTCTGAAATAAATTGAAGCTAACAGTTAATTCGGAATTAATGTCTTTTAGGTACATGAGGAATCTTAATTTGACGTTCAATTGAGTAGTATTTCGGACGTTAACAGCCTATCCGAATACTTTACACTGTTGTGTTGGAGATAATATTAATCAATTCATAGATAATAGTGTTTGTAAGTTTAAACGCAATTTCATTCAAATTATTATTTTAATATTTGTCTATTCTAATAATTAGTTGTTTTTTTTGTTTTGTTTTTTAACTCAAACAATAAAAAATATATTTTTTTAACAAGTCCAAATGTAATCTGATTGTAAGTGTTATGACGTTTTGAAAGACGTTAGTTTAACAATATCTGACGTCATGTGTACTAAGTTAAAATCACTTGAACCCCCTAACAGAAGTAAATACATTTAACATTATGTTATTCGAGTAAAAAGCGTAACACTCATGATCTAATTGTATAAAGGAATATATTTCAAATATTTTAGAATTTTATTGAGTAACATTTTTGTATACAAACTTCATGCTTGCTCGACTACAATTTGACACTGGTATTGTACATGTGGATTAGTTGCAGCTTAAGGCATGTTTTATTTATGATTTTTTATATCCTCGCTATTTCGAGAAAAGGAGAATAAAAATTATATAATAAGAACAAACGAGTTAATTAGTATTTATCGAGCTTGTTATAATATGATATTTGGAATTAACTTTTTTTTAATTTAAGCACGTGACGATGGATTATATTTTCGCAATTCCTTTGAGGTTAGGTTTTTAAGTTATTTGCATAAAATATAAATTTTGCTATACTTTTTTTTGACTTTCTTGACGTAGTTTTCATAAAGTTATCATTTTTTGTAGATTCGGTCAGTGAAAATAATATGGGCTCAAGTATTTTCGTCTTATATCAATATTTTAAGGGCACACTAGAAGAAAATGGAACACTTTCAAATATATTATATGATGGTAACCTTACACTGCGTTCAGCAGCCATGGGACTAAAATCGTTACACTTTTGGTCCAGGATCTAATATTAATTAGAATACAACCTACATTTTCAGCCAATAAGATTTCAGACAGGCAATCAGTTAATTACTAGGCTTTATCATTAAAAATTTCAACTTTCGAGGTTGTTTAAAGGTCCTCTTTCTGCAAATTTTCCGATACACACTCCCTGCGTCAGAGTTTGCATTGACAATCTGTAAGCCAATGAGGTAATATTCTAAGACAATTAGATAACCTGAAGTAACACTTGAATGATTAAGAATGGGTGGATTGAGCGATGTAACTTCATGTCATCTAACTATTCCTTACTTGCATGTTTATCATTAGAAAGATTATTACTATGAATACACATTATCTTAATATTACATATATGGAGCTTGACATGTTGTTGACATCCCACAGTTTATGCAAGTCTGTGTTGTATCACGGATGCACTCTGAAATAATCAATGTTAAATGTTTAATTTCCTCCCATGAAAATTACTTATTTAGATCACAAAGTATAAAGTATCAATGGCATTTAGAGAGACATAGAACCTCCAGGTTAATGGACATATTGTGCTTGACAAAAGTGTTTTAAGGCGTTCTATACATCTAACTATGACCGATGATTAATTAAGTTTCATCACACGTCTTCGTCAGCGTTATTACAAGTTATGATATGTTATTTGAATGTACTTGTGCATGTGCATAATTTAAACTTAATGTGTTATGGGGAAATATTAATACCATCAATACATAGACGTCGGTACAATACGGTCCCAGTGCTGTCAGCATACTCCTCACATTGATGCAAGTAACACAGTCCATCTGTATAGTGGTATGTAGCCGTACGACACCCTGTAACCTCTAGACACTGTTCCAGACAAGCGTGTTCATTTGAAGCTTGCGTATATAACACTTCCCCACAGCCCGAGCAATATCCAGTCTTGTCATACAACTTTAAAATTGCATATTTTGGACAGTCTGTAAGATGAAGGTAAGATTCTTAGAAAAATATAAAATGATATACTACCGAAAAAACAACAACATTCTTTAAAATATATAATATTTGGTAAGCTAAAACCATCCAAAACATATAAGACAGGACAAAATATATTTTTGGCATCCTGAGCATAACTTTCAGAGAGATTGTACATAGTTTTTCGGAAATATAAAAACGGACATCATTTTAAGACCGTTGGCCCTGGCCGTTTATGAACCTACATACCACATCTTCTTCGAAGTGGGCATGAATTTTTATTCCCCCCTGAAATTCAAAAATCCAGTCACAACGTGATACTAACAATAAAAATAGATGAAAAGTGTTCTCTTAGTTAAAACTGGGATTTAAGTTGTTTTGTGAAACCAGGCCGAGTAAAAAAGGATCATGTTTCTTTGAACAGACTATATGAACATGACTTAAATCAGTGTAAAAAAGAGTATTCGATTCCAAGTAGTAAATGTTGCTTATTCAGCTAAAATGTATGGCGCAATATCCCCTTTTTTAATGAGTACCTCTATTGCATGAGTTCCTGTACGAAACGTGCCCTAGATCAAAATCTAATTGGGAACATTGGTTTGTATAGCAACGACTCCCACTCCTTGAATAGCATCCTGTCCAGCAGTTTGGGTCTCCCTGACAATTCTGTTGGCAGGCTTCAGGCGTGCCTATCCCATCGGTAAAGGTAGGGTTCGTAGGACAATCTGGCCCCATCTTGCAATTCACACATGTCTGGAATTCCGGGTTGATGCAAGCTAGAGTAGTATTTAAATCAAAAAAGTAAGTCAATTGACTGGATTGTTCTTTATATATTATACTTAATTCTTTTTATTCCCTAAACAATATATAGTAAACGGTGGAAAACACTTTTCAATGATACCCTTAACTGTTAACCGTTAGCAAACTAGTATTCGCTGACGTCATAGTACGAAGCGATGCGGAGTTTACCTTCTACTGTTTCGTCTATGTCGGTAAGGCGTTTTGTTTATAATTTGGTATCGGACGGCAATGGCAAGGTAACTTTACAATACCGTTCGGTAAAATAAAATTAATTTTGCCGTTCCTAATCCCTTAAGGGAACAGGGCATCTTGTCACTCCTCACCAAACACTGTCGAAAAAGGCCTCGGTAGACATTGTAACCTTGGGATGACAAGATGCACTGTTCATCTCAAGGGGGTCCGATTTTATTGACCGCATAATGTTGTAATTGCGCTAGGATATTTTTCTCTCAACAGTTTATGCGCTGGGCTTAGTATTTAAGAAGATATAAAAAAATCATCGCTGCCTCACATTTTCATATTGTTTATTTTGAATCATTCGAATAGTATTCGATACGTGGTATTTTTTTTTTCATAGATTCAAGATCTGAAAATAATATAATATAAGCGCAGTTTGGAAAAATAAAATCAATCTAAAATAAAGCACTTCATTTACTACTCACTCGTAATATTGTTCATGCTAAATAAGAATTTTTAATACCCACGAGAGGAGTACTGTAATAAGTATTTGCACTACCAATATCGACTTTAGTGCTATACGTATATACAATAGATCTAACTCTAATTCCTGAAGCTTAAACTGCTCATTGATTGATTTTCTGTACTATTAGCAGATCACGGAATGCGACTGGAAGATTAAAGTCACCTCTTAACCATGTGGTTAATTTTTTGTATTTATTACAAATCAATGATTCAGCTAAGTATAATTTGACCCTAATGAACCAGGAAACGCGTTAACCAGGGTATAAAAATTACCCCTATTCTTCGTTAGTATTTGTTTGTCTGATTATGAACGTTTCTGTGTTAATACATTTTATTGGCTGTAATAAAATATCACATATCATCGAATATGCTATCTCGTATAAGGATAAGGATCCCTTTATAACGGTCTTTTTATTATCTGGGTATAATTCTAGATTGATTGCAACATCATAAATGAGTCACACTAACAAGAGTCAAGAAAGTAAGAAAAATAATTATTGGAGTTTGTATTTTCAGTCTGGCCTTTGATTGGTGCGAAGTTTTTGTTTTCCTTCCTTTTTGGGTCTTGGGCATGACGATATGCTGTTATGAATATCACCATCAGTTGAAGAGCTTTCCGTTTGGACATGGTTGATATGTTCGATATTTTGCAGTCATAGATGCTCCTTTGTTTAGAAATAAAACTTTTAAAGATAGAGTTGTGACTGCTCTGAGGGATGGTAGTGTTTGAGGATTCCGGATGGCTGTAGACGGGTTCGATCAGACTGAGACCGACTGTTGTATCCCATAATTATAACAGTGTAATTATTTGCTGGTTTGGTTCAGGGGACATGATCATTTATCTGTATATACTTCATGTGGTACTTCTCTTCACAGGAAACACAACCGGATCTAGTGATATCCCTTTCACATATGTCACATGGAAACGTTACCATGCGGTGAGCAGTTCCTAGATTTACTTTGGTATAGGAAACTTTACGCAGTAGGCGTATTTTCCAATAACATAGGTCCTTTTGATTACAATCAATGCGTAAAATTGGCTGCAACTAGTGAGTAGATACCAGATTGTAATTGTGTTTTAGCATACGGGCATAGCTTGTCATCATCAGCTAGTTTGTACGAGCACTTGTTATTTACATGGTTGATGTCTTCAATTCCAGTTGTCACACATGTTGCAATGAGGGCAGTTATTACATCGAAATCGGTGCTACTTAATTACCATGTCACAGAGAAAACAATTTTTGAAATGGTAAATAACAACATTTAAACTTCTTAAATCTATACGTTACAAATCGACGTGGCGTGTTTGCGAAGATTACGGTTAAGAAAGGCGTTTTGAAATTGGTGCCGATGCTTCGGTCAAAGTTTCTAATGCAAAAGATGTGGATTGGAAAATTCAACCCAAGCTGTATATTCCCGCTCGAGATGGATTGAAACTGCTGGTGGTAATGTGATCGATACATGAAGGGATGGGTGTTAATTGTATTAAGCCACATATAAGAGCTTACTGTATTATTGAACAGGGTAACTACATAGTTGAACGAGTTAGTTTAAAAAAGGATACTAAATAGTTAAACAAGAATACTTGAAAAAGGGTTGTTTTAAGTTTATCAAGGAAACTAACAAATTTATCGAGAGTTAATATCAGTTGAACAACGACGATTCTTAAAAGTTTTAAAAGACAATGACATTTGCTATTTGAATAAGTATAACCATGACGAACAAGGATATTTACTATTTAAACAAGGACGCCTATTAGATGAACTAGGATCCGTATTAGCATGTTCAATTGTTTTTGAAGATTGATGGCTAAGATTGCAATGGAGTTGTACGTTATGTTCTTGCTCAAAAAGGATACTTAATAGTTAAACATGATATTTACCAATTGGACAAAATACTTACTATTTGAACAAGGATAGCCATGGAGTCGAATCGCATCAATCTGAACCCATACATTAGTTCCAAAAGCTGCACAGTTTACTCTAATAATGATCTCCTTGGAGTAAACAGACGCATTCTAAAATATATCATGGTTTAAATGTTAAAAATATCCATTGGTAACCTTTTGCATACTGAATAAATAACATAAACTCGTTTTGTCTGGGAGGTATTAATAGTAGCATCCAAGTATATTTTGAAATAATGTTACATATACACAAATTTATAACCATTGCATTCAAACATTACAATACGTTACGTAATATTTAACGTTTTTCTTTTTCTTTTTATGCTGTATTTTACCTGTAAATTGGGACGAAAGACTCTGGCGGTCTCTATGATGGTTGCAGTGCTAGAGCCATACAAAACAATCCAGCCACTGGTGACTATATCAAAGGCCTCTATACCAATAACCCCACCAGCGTGTTGATTTTCGTAGACATCTATACCAGTTACGTAGACTGGTTTGGCAAATGTGACCTGAGTGTTTTATACTATATATGTTGCAATTTGTAATTTATCAACCATAATGGTACAGTCCGCTGTACACGATTATAATTCTTATATGTGGCATAAATCTACATGAACCATAAATGAGACTGGGAAATAGATTATACAAATTGTGTAGTAAGTATTGAAGTATGGTGTGGAGACTGGAAATTTATAAAGCTTCGTGACATAGATAAACTGAGCTCCTTTCCAATTAATATATGAATGTATGCTCAGCTATTGCAAACATGCCCAACAGAACACACACACGCACGCACGCACGCACGCACGCACGCACGCACACACGCACACACACACACACACACACATGTATATATATAATATATATAATATATATTTGAGGAGTTGCGGGGCGTGACTCGTCACTCGAGGTTTTATTGGCAACAGAACACGGTTATGTCCCTTCCACCCGCCTAGCGATTACTATTACGTTTTTATTTTTAGGTCTAGAGATTAATATCAGTTGAGAGTATTACGCGAAAACGAGTTTTACGGTACAGACGGAAACGGAGATGAATTAACATGAAAAAACAAGACGCAACTGATGTTGCAGAACGAAGGCGATTCACAGATTCAAATATTTGTCATACTATGTGAAAATTTATGCCAATAACAATGTTTATGTGAAAAACTAAAGAAATAAGCTCTTTAGTCACAAGCCTTATTTCTAGTTTTGTCGTGCTGTGTTATACTGGTGTCTTAAACATTTTTTATTTGTAAATTATTGTTTTACTCACGATGCAAAGTGAGTAAATAAGTTAATTGATAAGTAGTAATTCGTGCATAAATGTTGACTTAATTTGGGCTCACTTTGACATAAGCAAAGACTTATCCAGTTTATACATTTCATAAAGTCCTATTTTTCAAATTTAATGTTTTTGTTCTTTGATTTAACAATATTATTATTTATTGAAGTTTAATTATTATTCTAATTTATAGTCTGCATAAATATTCTTATTTATACGTATACGTATTTACAATAGAAGCATCCTACTTGAATATACTGTGTGTTACTGCAAAGGCTCTTATCCTGAGTCCAGGCCCCAAAGATGTCACCATAGTTTGGATACACGTCGTTTGGGCCAATAACTTGTGTTGCGTACCATCTGAAAAGGTAGATAATATTTCTAGAAGTACATGAAATGTGTGTTTTTTTCTGACTATAGTAAGGGCAGAATTTATGCAGCCTGATGCATACAAACTATACATAGTACAGAACTCACACGGACTATCCTAAGTGCAGATCTTATGTAGCTCAATGCATACGGACTGTAGTAAGGGTAGAACTTACGTAGCTCAACGCATATGGAATTTCGTAAGGTCAGAAATTATGTAGCTCAATGCATATAGGCTCCAGTAAGGTCAGAACTTATGGAGGTTATTACATACAGACTCTAGTAAGAGCAGAACTTAGTAGTACAATGCTTACGGACTAAAGAAAGGGTAGAAATTATGTAGCTCAGTGCATATGGACTCTAGTAAGGTCAGAAATTATGTAGCCTAATGCGTACGGACTAAAGTGAGGGCAGAACTTATGTAGCCCAATGCATACGGACTATAGTGAGAGCAGAACTTATGTAGCTCAATGCATAGGAACTTTAAACAATAAGGGAAGGACTAATGTAGCTCAATGCATGCGGAATACAGTAAGGGCAGAAGTTATGTAACTGAATGCTTACGGACTACGGAAATGGCAGAACGTATATAGCTGAATGCATAGGATTTCTAGTAAGGTCAGAAATTATGTAGATCAATGAATAGCGACTATGCCAAGGTCAGAATTTATGTAGCCTTAACGCATGTCGAAACCCATAGTATTTTTTCTATATTTGGAGAAATCATCTACGAACTACTTACTGAATTGTGATCACGTGTGCTGTTGGATTCTTATTTTTTAATTCGCTTTCAAAACATTTACAGCAAACGACACTTTTTGGTTGTTGCATTTGAAAGAAACCGACACAGTGTTAGAGTTAAATAATACTACGCATTGCATTTAGTTGAAGCATACACTTATTAGTGTTACTACACTTTGTATAAAGTGTGAACATATGTTGTATCCTGTTATGCACTCAGACCAAAACTGCACGAACAATAAATGAGTTTTGTGTAAATGTGTTGGTAAATAATTATATCGTTAATAAAGTAACGCATACATTCTTCTCGAGGTGTCATTGTTATGAAAACAAGTAGTTTAGTAGCAGTTTTGATAAAGTCAACTTAAGAAAGAGTCGCTGAAGCTTTAGTGTTCATGAAACAGTTTTAAAAAAGGATTTTGTGAACACTTTGGGCTCTTAACAAACTAACACAGCCTTAATATAATACAATATGTTACCATATCAGTTAAACTTTGGACTAGCTCAAGCAAATAACTAAACTATTATATAGGTCATTCGTAAGATGGCCATTTGCTATTACATGTACGTTTAAGTCATTAACTAACACATGATCTAACGGCCACATATGTGTATTGATGTTAACGTATGTTTAAGATTTAAAATTAATATGTATCTCCATGTAAATAATATGTTTATCAGTTTATCAAACGGGACGAAAAAGACTAGGCGAACATTGTGGTCACAAACGGGCGAACAAATTTATAATTGAGATGGTGCTTTTGAAAAGTATTAAAGTAAGAGGTGATCTGCTTTTGCTATAAGATAAAAACAAGAACATGTCGTTCAGTTTGAAGTCTACATTAAAGCTCGTTTGTTTTCGTTGGCATTGTATCAAATTTACATCGGCAACAAATAAATTACCATTCTTGATATCGAAATCAAACATTTGTTGCCAGTAGCAATGTTCATTTTTGCAACAAAACCCATAACTCTAGCTGCATTGTGTCTTGCACTTGCTCCACCTTTTCGACGAGGGCTAGCGCATGTTTTTGTTTGTTTTAAATGATGGTGATATCTTTAAGACCGTTATCCAGTGCAGCAATGTTGCGTCTGCTAGTATTTGGAACATTTCTTTCTGACAACTAACCAGGAGAGCTCCAATGATATTGGACAACATATATATTTACTATCTTGTATATTTCCTATTTTCTTCTGTTTTATCTCATTTTCGTTCATTTCCGCTCATTTTGAGACTGTATGAACAAAAAGTGTTTGAACAATGGCCTATACATATAACAAACTAGATTACCCTCCGTTAGGATTTCCATCTTGAGATGAGAAGTCAACGACACCATCAACCCATTGCGAGATTATGGGGCAGGTCTGATCTACAAGTATAGAACATTTACACGTTTAACAAAAATGATCATATTGGTTTGGAACATTAGCGCAATATTATCCACGCTCCCTAAAACCAGCTTAATTGTTGTTTTTTTTAAATTATTTGTTAGCCACCCATTAACCTATATACAGTGGTTTATACCTTTGCCATCTAGTTTATTCTAACAATAGTCCGTATACTATTTAACGTATCCTTATCGTGGAAACAGAGCTTTACTATTAATTGGTTCCAGATTACGTTTTAAGGATTAAACAAACCTAAAGCCGAGTTTCCGGTTCCTGTCGAACATGAGTAGCCTTGCAGCTGTATTGCATCTATTTCTACCATGTCACCGAAGCCTTTTGCTGTGCAGTCAATTTGCACTCTGATTTCATTGGTCAATACATTTGCAACCTTTTGGTAATATATAAATATATATCCGTAAAAATGTGAATATGTAATACAAAAGACATGAGATCATAACCCTCTTATTTCATAACGCCATTATTTCAAGGTAACTACTTTGTATTTAAGAAAGACACTGTGTTTGCATCCCAAAGACTAATATCTATTCCGGGTGTATGTCAATGATACCGAGACAATAGTTTTTATTAAATCTACCGTACAAGTGTATTCGAGCAGCTCTCGTTTGCAAAAAAAAACCCATAGCAAATTCAGTTAAATAAAGCACGCTCAAGTTGCAATTGTTCACTTACGACGAGGTCATATTATACCGCCCTTACTATTGTCCTTTCCGATAACTCGATTATCTTTCCCTGAATACTCTTCAAGTGGGCATGCGCAAAAAGCGGAAATTTACTTCCGGGGACTACACAAACCAGGAAGTAAACAGCAACAAGTGAAAATGGAAAGTAAAGATTCAAAACTAATAAAGAAAACGGGCAGGAAAACCCCTAAGTACTGTTGTATTTGTAAAGGAATTTACAGAGGAAAGGTTATTGATGGGAGAAAAGTGTCATTGCACCGTTTTCCTCAGAACAAACGTTTAAAACGTGTGTGGGTGCAGCGATGTAAAACGGTCATGAGATCGTTCCAGTGGAATGAACACAGACGATTGTGTAGTGAGCATTTTGTTGGCTTCAGAGGACCTTCATTCCAGCATACACTTCCATCTATGTTTCCAACTGAGACTGGTGCTACCAAAACCTTCCAGCCAACGGTATTTTTTATTTCTTATATTAGTTTAAGTTCTTCCTTACATGAACCTCAAAATGAATTATGTTATATCAACGGTGCTTAAAAACAATGTCACAGCACTTATTTGTAAATTTTGTAATTTAAGAAATGATTAAAGAATTGTTTTCAAATACAGCCTGGAAAAATGTGTACCATATAGCCTGGCAGATTTTGTACTAAAACATTTATCTTATACAGTTTCATTTGCAATTTCAGCTCCTTGATGAAGACGTAGGTGATGATGATGATGGTGATACGGTCAATGACGATTTAGACCTAGAACTGTCAAATGATGATAGTATACAGCCACAACTGTCATTTGTATCCCCTTCCGGGCATGCCATTGATACCTCTGTCCACCTGCATGATTACTGCATGGGACCAGTACTACAGCCACAGAATCAGTCCTTTAGGTATTGTTCAATATATATATATATTGCTTCTTGTGCTATGAAATCGATCTGATAAGTTAATTACTTCTGATCATTTTTCTTCATTCTTTAACAAAAATAGGAAAATTTAAGTGTTTGTAAATGTTTAAGGCCAAAAAAACAAACATTTGGTTAGGGTTACCAGACTGTACATGTAAGATGTGGTAAATGGGTACATGATCAATTTGTATATGTTTCAGATGTTGTGACACACAGACTGAGAACAACTGTGCAGTGATGGAAGTACAAACTGAAGAAAGTTTCCTGGGAAAAACAGCAGACTTCAGTTCACAAACAGAACATTCTACTAGAGACTTTGGTGTACAATGTCAGCTACCTATGCTCACATATGATGACGTAAAATACAATGACGATTTGGTCAGTTTTTACACCGGAATCCCTAATCGAGTTGTGTTTGAAGCTTTGTTTGATGAAATCAAGGATGAAGCTGAAGTGCGGACATCAAGGCGGAAACTTAACTATAAAGATTCAGATGGAGGACGGCCAAGAACTCTAAGTGTTCTGGATGAATTTTTCATGGTGCTGATGCGCCTACGTCTAGGTCTGTTATTTGAAGATCTAGGTACTAGGTTTTGCATATCCACTTCACAATGTAGTGACATTGTTGAAAGATGGATCAACTATTTACATGTACAATTATCCTTTCTTGTTCAATGGCCATCTCGTGAGGTAGTGAAAAATAACATGCCTGAACAATTTAAAGAGAAATATTCTAACACTAGAATTATTATCGACTGCACTGAAATTTACAGTGAAACATCCAGTTCTCTTTCTTTGAAAAGTTTAATGTACAGTGATTACAAGTCTCACATGACTCATAAGATTTTGGTGGGTATAAGCCCAAATGGTGTTGTAACTTTTGTTTCTGACTGTTGGGTGGGCTGTACCAGTGACAAGAAACTCACAGAAAAATGTGGACTCTTGGACTTGCTTGAAGAAGGAGACGCCATAATGGTTGATAAGGGTTTCACTATTACAGACCTTACTACTCCAAGAGGCATTCATCTCATTATTCCACCATTTAAACAGAAAGGAAAACAATTCTCTAAACGTGAGGTTCTCCTTACAAAAGATATTGCAAGTTTACGAATACATGTTGAAAGGCAAATGGAGAGAATCAAGAACTTTCGAATATTGCATGGCAATATTCCTATAACACAGTCAAGGAGAATTTCTAAAGTGTTCAAAATATGCACATATTTGACAAATCTATGGCCACCACTTGTTCAATAATAACTCATGTGTCAATGAAAGCGTTTGTATATATCAAGCATTAGATTTAGGGATAAAAACTTGTATACTTCTAACTAGAACAATGAAATTACAATTTTGTTTTAAAATCATTTTTTCGAGCAAGTTATATGATAACATATGAGATTACACATTTGATTCAGGTTTGACAAAAATGGATAAGGAAATATGCTCATGTGAATGGATTTCAAGATTTGATTTGAAACATGTATGCATTAACTGATCAATTTATTGATATAATTTTTTGTTTGTGAAACATCTGCTTTGTATTTTGTGGTTTTATTATTTGTAACATTTCTAAGAATAAAAGTCAAAGATCACTTATTAAGTTTGGCTCTGAAATGAGTTTTTTTTTATTTGCCATGTGTAATTGATCTACCACGTACTTCAAATCATTAGTATTGAATTGCTTAAAGGATTTTTCAGTATGAACCATTTTCATATCAGTTTCATAATTGAACTAAGTGGAAATAAGAATAGGCAAGAGTGCCATAGATCAAACTGAAATGCCCGACAAATGTTAACTTTAAGATACATTAGATTAAAAAAACTAGCCCCATGCTAAATATGTCCCAATGTTTAAAGGGACTGTACACCAGATTGGCACCAATAAAGTTTTTTTCTGTAACAAATCTCAGGACAAATTATTTAATAAAATGTTTTACTCTTCTGATATGATAATGGTAAAGAAATACCAAAATGTAAAAGAAAATTGAGCTATGGATTGAACTAGTGTCACCAAAATAGCTGTCCAGTGTTGTATCCACTTTGCTACGAAGGCTTATCCGAAACCATATGAATGCTTAAGCTAATATACCTTACTTGGTTATATCCCATGATATCATCAACTAGCAAATCACGCATAAGAATGAATTCTACTAGGTATACATACCCAGTAAAAAAAAATTAATGGAGAAATATGGAAAAAATAATGCGAAAATAAATTAATTGTATACTACGGTATGTGGTACTTCAGTTAGTTAGTTTCAATGCATTGTACACATTGATACCAAGTTTATGTCAGTTTTTGACAAGTTTCTTTTTTTTTTCGATATTTCATCACACGGTGTATAGCCCCTTTAAGTTTTGCACCCTGCAAACATAAGAAAGTAACACTCATTTGTTGTTTTTAATTAGCAAGTCAGAAAAGGAGAACAACTCGACAGTCTTGAGTTATGGGCCGTGCAGTAGCTACATGCAAACCAATATTCAATTGAACATCTTCAATTGTTTTAGAGTAAAACTCAGCTACTTCTTTAAACAATGGCAATATAAACGCTATCACTATCCTGCACACAAAATGCAATAATAACACACTTGAAAGGTTAAACATATGTCCATTTATTAAGCTCAGAAATACATCCCTGAAAACTAGATAAATGGAAAGGAAAAGTAGAAAAGGTCAAACATAAAACAAGGAAATAATTAAAGTAGATTTACAGCATCGCATAATCACAATATGTTGACAAAAGTACACATACTTTCAAAATACTGCCCAAAATTTAGATTTACAACTTTTTTATTCATGGTTTCAAATTATAGTAACAATACAGTCATTTTGGAGTTTCATTTTGAATATAGTTATGAAAATAACTGAAAGCAAACAAGATATTCACATAAATTGCCATTATTGATCATTCAAATGTACATGTATAAACAACACATAACTAGACGATGTACAAATCAATTGAACAGACTCATTCCCCTTTTAACACGTTGTGCGTACAGTTCAGGAATGTATGATTCAAGGCAAAATCTGTCAAGTTGACACAACATTTTCAGCCAAAATGATTCACAAAATGCAATTCTCTGTATAGAAAGACCTACACATGTCCAAACTACAAAATCACACCATTTCCTCCCGGTGATTCCCATCTGCCCTTGGACCTGGTAGTAATATTTGTGTGTTTCCTTGAGTAACACCTTGCCATTCTCTAACTGACAAAAAAAATCATTGTCTTCACAGCATTCCTCAGGCGTTTGCATCCTCCATTTCTTAGAGGCAGGACACTTAATCTCAACCAGACCAACACTTTCTGTACAATGTGAACAGAACACAAGCCCATCTGGACTGGCACCAAGGTAGGGTCTGTCGGCACATACAACTAGACCACTGTCTTTAACTGCTAGTCCTTTGTGGTCAGTTTGCATTGCTTTCGCATACATTCTCTTTGCAGCCTTCTCATGTTTAATTCCATATTCTGTGTACTTGCTTGTGAAATTGGAATACAACATCTGCCGCAGGAGTCCGTCAGGTTCAGTTGATTCTTTCCTACGACAGATGCTGCCAAAGTTTGAAGCTGTTAGGCGTTCTTTTCTGGCCTCTTGCCATTTCCCACTTTTTTGGCCCCTTGTTAAGATTTCAGTTAATTGAATTTCTTCAGCGCTTTGCTTCAAAGAGTCAAAATGATCCAAAAACACTGTCTTACTAGAACTGTCCCTCAAGTTTACACTATCATGGTAGTTGAATGGCACAGAATGTAACACAGGGAGATCTGGTTCATTTTCAGTTGTTTCAATTTCAAAGTTTTTTAACCAGCCTACATTCAACTTCGAACCAACCAGTTTCTGCCTAAATCTGTCAATGTTAACAGTGCATCCATTGATAGAGTTCAGTTCATGGTTTTTGTTTACAGAAACTTTACGTACTGACACGTTGTACAGTTTCTTCTTTGAGAACATAAGATCTTCAGATTTCCTAGGCGACAGCTTACGTTTCCGTGGTGCAGACAGCATGCTGAAGTTGTTCCAGGCACAGGGTTTGGATGTTGGAGCAAGGGTTTTTTTACGCGTCAGGTCTTCAAGTCCATACAGCAGGGCACCAATATGGTTGCAGCATTCACCTTCACTAGATGAAAATAAAAAAATTCATTTACATGTGTGCCTTTTTACTTGTTATACTTACATGTATATTCCAAAACATTAAAGTTTGAAAATGGAGGTGAATACACAGTATTTTACACTTAGTATTTCCTGGTAGGCCATGAACATACAAAACACAAACAGTGCCATAAGTAAACACCAACACGGTGAAGGGAGTTCATTGAATCAATACATAAGCTCGCCTGTTCTTTCATTCAGAAAAAAATAGCAAAACTCAGCTAACCATGAAAGCCAAAATTATGACAGTTATAACATGTGCTTTTTTGTCTCTTGTAACAAGTGTACCAAGTTTGATAAGAAGATATGAAATAGTTTGAAGAATGCCCCAAGTTTAAGTATTTGATAATACTGACAAAATAGCCTAGCGTGTGTGGGTTTGACACCTTTCATCAATGCAGATCAGAGACTTTGATTTATCACAAATTAATTCAACTTACCCAGCTGGACAGTTGCAGAACGCGGAGTGTATGCAGCCAGTCACTTTCGACAGAAGGATCCAGGGTTGGTACTCTGGTGACTTTCTTTTGTCTGCAGTTGGAAATGATGGCAGCACGGAAGCTTGAACATAACAGTGGCTGCACTCTTCGCTTATGAGATGGACCTGAAGAATAAATTATAAATAATATTTTAATTTAAATGACAATAAATAAACAACATACATCATAGAACATATGAAAATTGTACAAAATACATTATTTTTTTTAAAATTAAGATAAGTATATAGTCAGTGTGGTTCGACACATACATGTGCTTGCATCCACCACACCCCCCTTAATTGTGGCTAGCCCCGCCTACATAAAAATGTTGAGTACATTTTTCACACCAAATTATTTTTATGTCCAAGTCAAAATAGTCCCCTTGAGCTAATTATATAACTAGATGAAGTAAACATGGCAGAAAAAACAGCCTCAGACTTATTATAAACTCACTATTTGACATACCTCAACTTTCTGTACATGTCCGTCCACATAATAAGTCCTCGCCTTCAATTGACGTTTCGAGTCTCTTTTCAGTACAATGTAGTTGTATATATCCTTTTCCTCTACAGCAGGAAACAGATCAATAGTGGACTTCCATGCCTTCAGTGTTGATGGCGGTGGAAGACCCTCGCCACATGGGATGATAAAGCGTTCGGTTGCTCTTCTCTCTCTTTCTTCCCGATCTCTCTCCTCCAGCACGCGTTTGTCAGTTATAGAAAGTCTATATGCGCCTTTTATCCTCTCAATCAATTCGCATTTAAGACCTGATACATTCAATTTCCGGTTCGCAAGGTATCTTTTCAAATCGACGACCTTAAATGGTGTCAACTCATTGTTATTCATACACGCCCCAGTGATCTCATTGTCTACGTCGGCCATCTTGCAAAATGTATTCCCCGGAAGTAGGAAATGGAGTAGCCTCCCTTAGAAATCAGGGGAAGTAACCAAGTTATCGGAAAGGACAATACCATTGACATTCACTTTTTTGGATGATAGATTCAGCGCAGTCTAACCGTTTAAAGCAGTTTTGTCACGTGATACTTTAACATCCTTCTGGTGTCTTTTGGGTGTCCGGATTGGGCCGAAGTTAACATCGCTACTATTCAATGCTTCAAAACCAGAATCAACAGTAATGTTTGTTTTATTTTTTTGATATATAAATATTAACAAAAATGCTAGAATGCATACACACCGTCAAATCTGGTGTAAAGATTCTGGACACCCCATGTAGCTCAGGCGCATCCCTTGACCAAAGTGCGATCCACTTGCATCCATCAAAGGCGCTGATTTTAACCACTCCACCAGTATTGTATGTCTCGTAAACAGCAATCCCAGTCACGTGTACGGATGTGCTGTACACAATCTAAAATATAAAATGTCAATTGAGTTTTATATCTCTATATTTCTATATTCGGTCTTTATTTTTTATATTAAGTTTCGTTTTTTATTTCATTTTTAATCTATATTCAAATGTTTTCATTTTTAAAATCTATCATTCATTAGTTTTTATATTTAATATCTGTCACAGCTGCTATACTACCAATCTATTCGATTGTATAAACAGTTATATAATTCACAGCTGCAATAAGCTCACTGCACCAGACACCTACGAAGTGATCTCCCTCTACTAGCTTTTTAACGCAGTCAAGTGATATGCTTGACGACAGTGGTTATTATACCGCGCAGAAAGGTAACCGCTTAGTGGAGTTTGATCACCTGAATGTACTGGTTCTCATCTTTGACTGACTGTGCCCAGGCCTCGCTTAAGTCACCGTAGGATGGATGCACATTTGGAGCTCCTATCACCTTGGTGGCCGCCCAGTCTCTGTGGTATATATCAATTTGTAGATGTTAAAACTATTCATCAAACTATTCCATATCTGCAAATGTTCCACAACAATCCAGCATGTTAATATAATGTTGTCTTGGTGTTTAAAGACACTATACAAATATCCATTACAGCACGTAAGCATTATTAGGCTCTGACACGTTTGAAAAATATACAACATTGTTCTATGATTTAAAATATTTCCACATAGTGTTTGGGTGAATGCTGTTTAATGATAGGTATATTTAGGACTTTGCTGATTGTTGTTGACAGTGGGGTTGATGATAAAAATGTTTAATACGTATGTAATATAAGTATATCAGGCAATTCACTTACACATTTGAAACTTCAGACGAGAAATCTGCAACAGACTGAACCCACTGTGCCAGCAGCTCACACGTTTGTTCTAAAATATATTTGCATGCGATATCTACTGACAATGCCAATATTAATATAAATTAAAGTCTTAACATGTATATTGTTTTGTTACTTGTAAGCTTTAGTATTTATGCTGTATTAAACATTCAACCATAAATCATAAATAAATTATTCTGCATTTAACAATAAACGGTTATTTAGTAATGAACATTAAATCATTACGGTCAAGTTTATGCGAATGAAATGTACAGTCTATATATCCAAGATAATAAAAATAAACAAGTAGCTAAATTCTACTTTGGTTTTCGTGTGAACTAATATAATTAAATATTTACATTCCGTGTGTATATTGAAGTTCAAATTGTAAGAGCCGCAAGAGGTTATGACCTCATTATTAATATCAGTATTTTTTATTCGATTAATGCAAAGTCATTTAACAAAGTGTATATATACGATATTACAACTATTTATCATAATGCAACTTTTATTTTATACAGATGTATATTGTCGAAAGTCAAAAGTCGAAAACATTTTCTAACAATAAATAAAAATAATATTTAATTGCTTTTGAATCGTGATGAATAAGTATTTAAAATGTAAATATAAGGATTGATCACACGTCGGGTCTGCATTGTGTGTGTTGTCATGCTGTAGCGTTCTAGCGCTTCTAGTGAAATGCAAAAGCCTGCGATCAATGCTTAATTGAACGGTTTCAGGTCACATTTACTCCCTTATGGTTTCTGAAATGCACTTTTTCTTTGATGTACAATAAGAAAGACTAGAAGATATTTATAGAACTCCATGAAGTATTACCTAGATGATTAGATCTCAGTCTATTGTTAAGTGTACAACGCCAGAGAAGTGATGGAGCTACAAAGAGAACGAGCTTATGTATCGGCCTGATTTTTAAAAATTATTTTGCAGCAATTAGCATCTTGCTGAAAGAATGTCGTCATCCACAAAAGTAATTTGAATAATATATACTGATGAATACATCAATCTCGGTTTGGGTCAATGCATCTTACACTGTGAGCGACGTGAAGTACAACAGAAAGAAACACTTAACTATACTGTAAACGAAGTGAAGAAGACTAAAAAATAACACGTAATTACACAGTCAGTTAAGTGAGAAAAACCCCCAAAGTCACAGTCAATTAAACTGTGAACTTAGTAAAGTACAATCGAAAAAATAACAAGATAATTTTAATGTGAACATAGTGAATACACAATTACAATGTAAACAAAGTAATAAACGTTATGAAGAAGTAGGCGTGTTGTTGATAAATAAAGTAACGAAAAAAGTAGATGCAATGGAAATTCAACTATATTAACCCAATATCGATGAATAATTTGTGTATGCGCTCGTTGTTTTAAATCCCCAAAATAAAGTAACGTACAGGTAGTAATACATTGTAGACAAAGACCAACACTCTCTAAATTCAGAATCCAACCCCAAAAACAATACCAACAAGTACAACGGAAAATACGCAGTACGGAACGCTTTGGAATCTAAATTCGAAGGTTTAAACTGTGGACGAAGTACGGCACTCTTTGGAATCTAACCTGTGCACATTAAACTATGGACCAAGTACGGAACGGATTGAATTCTAAACTATGGAAGTTTAAAATGTGGGCGAATAACGGAACGCTTTGCAATCTTAACTTGTAATCTTGTAGATACGTAGTTGTTGCGCCAAGCGGATTTTTGGATTATAGTTTCATGAATATTTATTGATTATGCTGGTGAGATTATTCACGGGAATTACCGGTTATCGTTTTGATGATGTCTCTAGGCCTGAGCAAAAAGGAGGCGGAATAGCCCTGTTATATAGAGACAACTTAAAAGTGTCACGAAATTCTTGCAAACCTTTCAAATCCTTTGAGTATGTGGTAATAACAACTTTGTTTTCCTGATAATTATTATCTATAGACCGCCAATTTAATCTACCTTTAGAAGGATCTTCAAATGGTAAAGATATTGTTACAAACTTTACCAAGGTTACCTCAAAAGTAATTGAAAAGCATGCTCCGCTAAAAGAGAGAACTGTTATTTGCAGACCAAATGTAACATAGTTTTCTGGATACCTGAAATCACTCAAGAAAAAAATGTCAATAGAAAACATTTACCAGTCTGACGAATCAAATTTGATTGGAAATATATACAAAAAGGTAAGAAACAGCTACACTAAAGCAGTGACAAAACAGTTGAGCAGAGGTCGAGGTGAAAAAGTTATTTGGGGTGACTGCCAGTCTGCTCGGTCGCACGATGGACAATCCAATTCAACCGCATACTGATGATATATCTCTTATTAAAAAATTGCCAGGTTGATTAACGACTTAGATAATATAACCATTAAATAGGCACATATAGGGTCTGTATCATTAAACGAGCCTCTACGTGAAACAATTTTGACTGAGTTTACACCACTCTCAGAAAGTGATGTAATGAAACTTATTCGAGGATAAAAATAAAAAACGTGTGTGCTTGATGTTATTCCAACACAAAAGTTGAAAGACAATCATCATCGTTTTGTACCAAAGTTACAGAAATTGTAAACAGATCATCGGCCGGTGTCGTTTTTATCAAAGATCATTGCCTTACAACAAATTACTCATCATATTGAAGTAAACTCCTTCCGACATATCAACGCGTTTACAAGGGTCATGGTGTAGAGTCTGCAATGATGAAAATGTATTGTGATTTATTGGGTGCATTTGACAACAATAAAAATACTATCGTCGTTATGATTGACCTCAGTGCAGCTTTTGATACGGTGGATATACCAAATGTACTTCAAATTTTTCAGAAAGACTTTGGTACTTAAGGTATTCCTTTGAACTGGTAAAATTCCTATCTAACTGAAAGGACAATCAAAATTATTGTTGAGAACGCATTTCCAACACAGAACAACTACGAACAGTTCGGTGTACCACAGCGGTCATGTGCAGGCCCAGTTATTTTTACCATGTGTATTGCTGCTCTGAACAAAGTTGTATAAGCATAAATAGCTGGACTTGATGGGTATGCTGATGACCATAAAATTGCTTTCAGAATTCAAGCTGAAAATGCACAAAATGAGAAGAAAGTTCTTAGACAGCTAAATGATTTTCTCAATTATATAATCTTGTGGATGGCAAATTTTAAGTTGAAAATGAACAACTCAAAAACTGAAATCATGTTTGACACAAAACATCTGCTAACAAAACTTAACATTTCAAGTGTGAGTGTTGGTGGATCATCAGTAAAATGTGTTAACAATGTCAAAGATTTGGAATGTACTCTTAATTTTGACATGCATATCAGAAAGAAATGTAAGATTAGCATGCTCAGCTAAGAAATCTGAAAGAAATTAGTATAGACCTTTCACAAAAAAACAGAGATAATAGTAAACAGGCTTATTCATTCTCAAATCGACATTTGCAATGAATTATTTAAGGAAATACCCTCCTATCAGATTAACAGAAAGTTCAGAAACAAGCAGCAAGATTTGTGACTAACACATCGGTCATCCAACTGCCGAAGTCCTCAGATCTCTTCACTGGCTACCTGTGAGGGCAAAAGTTATGTTTAAAATTCTTGCCATTGTGTTTCGCATTGTACAGGGCAGAGCTCCATCTTATTTGAGGTCTTTGTTAAACAGTGTTCAGGAAAAATGCAGACAACGATCTTCTGATGACATGCAATTTATTGTTCGCAGAACCAAAATCAGAATTGATGACAGATCACTTGCTGTGGTTGGGCCTAAATAGTTCCTCCCAGAGACATAACACACATCAAAAGTGAACCTTCGTTTAGAAAAGAACTGAAAACTTATTTGTTTGAACTGTTTTATAATTGAAGAGTGTACCTGATGTTATGTGTAAATGACTACATATATAGCCTTGTGTAAAATAGCGCATAAACTGTGTGAAACGCAATCGAATACTGAACAATACTTTTTGGGTTATACAAATGTATGTATTTATATTTGTATAAAACTTCGAACTTTTATACTGTGGACACGAAGTACGGAACGCTTGAATCTAAACTTTAAAAGATAAATTGTGGACATTTTTGGAGCGCTTTGAAATCTGAACTTTTAAATGTTAACTGTCGACGAAGTACGAAACCCTCTGAATCTAAACGTTCAACGTTAAACAATTGTCGAAGCAGGAACGCTTTTAACTTTCAACGTTTAAATGTGCCAAAACTTTGAACGCTCTTAATTCTAAACTTTAAATGTTATACTGTGTATAAAACGCTCTTAACTCTAGACGCTACACTGTGGTTGATCACGCGAATTGTGGATGATGTACAGCTTAATATGGAACACCTCACTTTGAATGTTCTTACCACATGAGTATCCTCGGAGTTGGACAGCATCTAGTTGCACCGAGTCTGTCACACCACCGGCTTGGCAGTCAACACGCACGCGTAGCTCATTTGTGTACACATATGGAGTCTGAAGAGGAAACATTATAATACAATGAAAACAACAATGCAGAAACAGACAGCATACGCAAAACTGTACAAGACAACAAACATAAATGTCATAAAAGTTCTCATAGTTAATAAAAATAATGAATTGCGGTTTTGACGTCTTCATCGGGGATATGGACGCAATTGGACTGGTCAAAGTACAGGTGGAGTCCTTTGGACTCAACACAATTTGACAAATGTTGAGGTGTTATTATTTAAGAAATTTAAAAAAAATTAAAAAAGGTCTGTTTTGAATCTTAGCTATTTTTTCTGTTTTGGTCTTGCTACAACAATGACAAAAATAGGACAGTAGTTTCAATTGGATCTGAAAACATTTAAAGGATAGTAAGTTCAGTATTGATTGTCATAAAATTGCTCAGTCTTTGAAGGATATTCAGTTGCTTAGCTGCTACGTTTGCACATTTCAGCAACTCTTTCGCAAATGTCGATATTTGTTTAAATATCGTTTGGTTGATAGACATAATCACGTGATGTTATCAATGTATTCTCAAAAAGTCAAAATATCCATTCACTGTTTATAAAATTAAGTGGCCTAGTGTTTAAAAAGTCGGTTTCTCATATATTATTTTTAGTTTACCGGCGTTGTTTCGCACCCCACTCCAACCAAAATAAAAAAAAAATAAATAATAATACTTAAATTGTATTTTTGTACAACATCGGTATCAAAGAGTAAAATAATGATAAATTAGTGTTTTCAGATGGATTACCGGGAAAACTAATTTGTTTTGATTGGAACAAAATGTTTTACTCAGTGCAAAAGCAAAGTACGTCTACCATGTCTTATAAGGCATTAGAATAGTGATCATCAATAAGTGAAATAATAAGAAACAAATCCTGATTGTAAGGCGCCGTACATAGGCGTGTCAGGAATGTCCACAAATTACTATGCAAATAATTATATATCCCAAACAAAACTATAATACGGTTATGACATGTGTACCTATAAAAATAATGTTTGATTTGATCGAAACGTATTTGCTCAAGAACAATAAATATTTAGATATTACTATTTGTTTTGTAATCTCACGAAACAATTTCATAATACCATAATAGAAATACAAGTACAAGCCCAATTGACAAATATTTAATGAAGCTAAATTATTTATTATTATTTGTTTTGAAACATGATGGTTATTTACCTAGTTTAATTATTACCTTGCTGAGCTGATATAAGATATGAATTACTCTCGAGTTAGTTTTCCGTGTAGAAACCTCTACTGGTACTCTATTAAAGAGGCCACGGGGAGGAGTCCCTAGCGAGTATCTAACATATGACGTCTTTGGTAAAGTGAGGCAACTGGATATAACTCAATACTTTTCATATCCTATTTAAGAAATATTACATACCACTGAGGGTCATATGACAGTATAAGGACCGGCCAGTCAGCCCCCGATTGTGTATATGGACCGAGGCGTTAGCCGAGGTCCATTCAACTTCGGGGGCTGACTGATCGGTCCTTATAATGCCATATGGCCCGAAGTGGTGTGTTATATTTCTTATATTATACCGAACACTTTTTTACCATTTAATAATTTTAAAGCGCCTTTGACGTGTTTTATTGAACAATTCTAATTATAATTACTTGGGAAAAAATGTCGTTGTGAAAATTGCAAGCAGCAATTTTATGACGTCAGCGGTCCATATTATATGACGTCAGCGGTCCATATTATATTTTTGACGAGGTCCGGACCGGCCAAAAACATGATTTTTATAAAAATACATTGATATACGGACCGATCAACTTTATATACACAAAGAAGGGACACATTTATGTAAGGTATAATATTGTGTTATTTATGTATCATGGGTTACGTTGATTGATTTATTCGGTCCTGACGTCAAAATATAGCCTGAGGTTTTCTGTTAAATTATATGCAAACTAGTTTTCCTGCAAGAAAACCTCGCTGAAATGCTAACCTGCACTTAATGCCGGATTTACTCAGTCGGGGGTTGCATTTCCACACATTTGTTGAAAACACAAAATACTAATCTTGTCTTGGAATCTTGTTTGGTGCAATCCCGACTTAAATATGATCGTGTTAACATGACCAACTTTAAATTTCGAAATCAAAAAGACTGTTTTTTAGTTTGACTAACTTATCTAAGTTCGATGTGGACGACAACTAATAGCGTTTGAGTGTGTTCCTTTGGTAGAAACCAGAATTTAGAGATCGATAGAAATTGTTCCTGGAAGAAATCAAACTCACGATTCCTTGGGTAAAAGGTGTATTCCTTTACCACAGTAAACCTCGCATTAAACGGTTATTGTCTTGTGATTTCGGTTCAAAACCAAAACAGAAAACAAGGTTGTCTGTCATATCTCGTCATATCTTGTTTACTAAATATTTACATTGAGAACCGGGGTGAATATCTGAGCAGTTTCTGCGGTAGGAATAGGTGTAGGGTTGCTCCACAACGTCACCCATGAGGAGCCGTCAAAAGCGTCGATATTTTTTACTGAACCAGGACGGTACGTCTCGTAAACGTCCACGCCAGTTACGTAAACGTGGTTGTTGTACCTCATCTGGAATTAGAGACAATTCATATAAAAAAACTACAGGGACAAGACCAGATCTTAGCAAGTCTAAATCTATAGATATCAATGATATCCACATCATATATATAATACTATTAGTATAATTCCTAATGAGCATATTACATTAGGCACACGCACAATGTATTACATTATTATCGGCCAATACGTTAAAACAATTGTAAAATGTTTTACTTCTTTACATTGATCATTGGATAAAAAAACGTATACAGATTTTTGCAATTTAATTCCCACATTTCATGACCAACACACACACGCACGCACGCACGCACGCACGCACACACACACACGCGCGCGCGCGCGCACACAAACACAGGCACACACGCATGTATAAAAGAGGGGAGACGTTTAATACCTGTATATATTCATCATTGCCAAGGTTTGAGCTGGTCTGTTTCCAAGCCTTTCCCATGCTTTCTGACGAAGACGGATAGGCGTCACTCACTCCAAGAACTTGGGACGCCATCCACCTGTTGAAGCAAAGGTATTTAGTAGCATTACACCATGTTTTTGCCAGGTGGATGGTTTATATTTTTTTATTTTTGCTTTAATAACATGTTGAAAAGTTGTATTACTCTTTATGACGGGTCTATGCAGTTCAATACAAGCTTGCATGTATAGCATAAAGAAAAACCGTTCACGTATTTTCGAGCACTCATTCAAATTGTAATGTCAAAATAGTTGCAATTTATACATTAATGAAAATGAAAGGTCGGTTTAATATAATATCGTAACTCACAGAGGAAAATAATCACAACAAATAACACACACATATTTGGAATAATTTTGATTCTAATCAAGTATGAACTTCTATTTAGGATAAGTAAATGCATTTACAATGTGTTTGGTTCTTCAGAAGAAAAGTCTGTCAATGTCTGTGCCCATTGCGAAATTTCCACGCAGCCTGAAAGTGTGTATAAATATATTAATATCACTGTTAATTGCTCTTTTATATATGCAGAATTATACATAAATTAACCTTTATATTGTGTAAAAACAGCTATGAACTTAAACTGTTTACCTTCTCTCAACAAAGATCTAAATGTTTTTGCTTCAAAATATTACCCAAATTCAATTCGTTGTTCTGATTACGTAGTAATAGGTGTTAAAATTAATAAACCGTTTTAACTATCCGGTTGACCATGAAAACCTATTTATTCATGTTATACGGTTCATATTTGATGAGAACCATAAGGTCAAAGACAAATGCGGAGACCAAAGGTGTGAGCAATCGTCTTTTTCTAGGCCCTATCCACAAACTGTTCGTGAGATTACAAAACTATGCATTAAGTAAAACCTATTTTTATTCAGGTGTGTTGTTATATTTATTAATAAGAAACGTTTATTCCATCAATTGATATCACAAAATATCGCTTAAGAAAGCGTTCCATTCATCCAAAAAGTGGATAGAAAAAACATTGAAAGCATACAACAACAAAAAATCAATTAAATAATTCTGTAACACGTCCAGTTTTCTCATTCTTTGTCAGGATAGCTCATTCTTTGTCAGGATAGCGTCCAATTAACCAATGTCGAACAAGGAAAATCAAGTCTCTAATTTCAATAACTTTCGATTTATATCTCCAATGTTTCAAGCTTAAACAGTATGAACTGTGGTTTTCAAAAACAGTAGCAGTGCAATTGACAATCGTTAAAGTAATTTAGAGTGTTTCATAAATGAATGACAAAACCATTTTAGAAAAGTTGCTTTACTTTACATAGTACATGTGTGTTTTTGTTCAACAGTTGTCAAAAACAATCGGATATTTGATGCCGTTCGGAAAATGTGCTGCTTATATACCCAACACTCGGTTAGGCATTTAAGAATAAGGAATTCTGACCAATAGAAATGTCCGTATAAATTTGTCAGCCAATGGACTTAGTGAGGGACTTCCTAGTCTCGAAAGACGAAAGTTCGGTCGAGAAAATAGCAAGTAATAGTATGCAAAAACATCGGGTCAAACATACAATTATTAACAAGGGCAGTGACTGTTGTCGTTATGAAATCAAGTTAAATTCTCTTTCACCTAGAAGCATTCGCAATTATCACAACACTTATAACTTACGTGACCTTAGGATTCCAAATCTTGAACTCGCGGATATTACAAAATAGTGCAGTAACTGGGCAGTTGCCTAAAGCAAGTATTGGAATGCATTAATCAAATTCATGTTTGCATTCAACAAATTGCACGACATGAAAATATCTTATGCCAATAAAAACTGGAAATATCATTCATGTTTTGGAAATGCAATTAAGTATCACGACGCCCTCTGCAGTTTTCAAGATGAACAAAACAGCGACGATGACAGTTCACTGGCATCTTGAGGAACTACTTAAATCGGTAAAATCTGTAAGCAAGATTTACTTAAAGCTGCACTCTCACAGATTGACCATTTAACAACTTTTTTATTTTTTTGTCTTGGAAAGAGCAATTGTTTTGCGTAAATATCTGCAAACAAATGATATAAGATTGCTGACAAAAAATCAGATTGAAGATTTTCACATTTCCGTTCGAAAATTACAGTTTAATGGCTTAGACCGTTATTGCGGTTTAAGAAAAATTCATAAAACATCATTTTTTAACTCAAATACAAAAATCTACGATCTAATTTTTGTCAGCAATTTTATATAACTAGTTTCCATGGATTTTCGAAAGAAAATGGCTCGTTGAAAATAATAAATAAAAAAGTTGTCAAAACGTTCAAATCTGTGAGATTGCAGCTTTAAGAAGAGATGGAACACACAAACCTCAGGTATCAAATTATGTACAGAACATGTATCAACGATTGGTATAAAAGTTAACCATACAATGATGATTCAATTCCACATGTCAACAGAGGCAAAACTAACAATATGTTAGCACAGCATAATCAAGAGCTAGTTCGACTAGAAACAAATGATCTTCACTGAGAAAGTCATATTACAGACTTACAGACAGTTTATGTCGCTCGACTAAAATCGATTAAGCAACTGGTTCTGTACATACGGTGTTCTTTTAAAATCAAGTTAATTCAATTTAAAGATGCACTCTTACTCCCAGATAAGATGAACCACAATTAAAAATATTGTTTAAATATTCAAAAAAGTATGAATAAATGTCAAAAACAATAGTTCTTATGAAGGATACCGAGTTTAATTGGATAGAAATTTGCATAAAGCACAGTATTTATACCTTATGATACTATAGCAGACTACAGTCAATAGTTTAGCATTCACCAATCATTTAATATGATTGCGCTTTCTGCTATTGCATACAAGGTTACAATCGTGTTATAAGTAATTAATAATTTCTATAAATGCATTATTTAGTAAGAAGTTAAAGGTTAATCAGTCAATATTTATATTTGTTATATATGTGTGTGTACTGATTTTGAATAAGAGTGTCACTTTAACGAATGTCGTAACGATGCTTAACATTCCTCGAGTTTGTATTTATTCATTTCAGAACAATTACATATTCTTGGGTGACCGTCCTCTCACTAAAACAAACTGTAGAACAAATGTAAATTTTACCACACCATCGTGAAGTACAAAGGCCACCATCAAAACAATATAGAAGAGTACGAATGTAGCTTTCATCACAATATATGGGAGTACAAAAAACACTCTTAACACAACATACTGGGGTACGAATGTAACTCTCATCACAATATATGGGAGTACGAAAAGCACTCTTAACACAACATACTGGAGTACGAATGTAGCTCTCATCACAATATATGGGAGTACGAAAAGCACTCTTAACACAACATACTGGAGTACGAATGTAGCTCTCGTCACAATATAAGGGAGTACGAAAAGCGCTCTTAACACAACATACTGGGGTACGAATGTAACTCTCATCACAATATATGGGAGTACGAAAAGCACTCTTAACACAACATACTGGAGTACGAATGTAGCTTTCATCACAATATATGGGAGTACGAAAAGCACTCTAAACACAACATACTGGCGTACGAATGTAGCTCTCATCACAATATATGGGAGTACGAAAAGCACTCTAAACACAACATACTGGCGTACGAATGTAGCTCTCATCACAATATATGGGAGTACGAAAAGCACTCTAAACACAACATACTGGAGTACGAATGTAGCTCTCATCACAATATATGGGAGTACGAAAAGCACTCTTAACACAACATACTGGAGTACGAATGTAGCTCTCATCACAATATATGGGAGTACGAAAAGCACTCTAAACACAACATACTGGCGTACGAATGTAGCTCTCATCACAATATATGGGAGTACGAAAAGCACTCTTAACACAACATACTGGCGTACGAATGAAGCTCTCATCACAATATATGGGAGTACGAAAAGCACTCTAAACACAACATACTGGAGTACGAATGTAACTCTCATCACAATATATGGGAGTACGAAAAGCACTCTTAACACAACATACTGGAGTACGAATGTAACTCTCATCACAATATATGGGAGTACGAAAAGCACTCTTAACACAACATACTGGAGTACGAATGTAACTCTCATCACAATATATGGGAGTACGAACAGCACTCTTAACAAAACATACTGGAGTACGAATGTAACTCTCATCACAATATATGGGAGTACGAACAGCACTCTTAACACAACATACTGGAGTACGAATGTAACTCTCATCACAATATATGGGAGTACGAAAAGCACTCTTAACACAACATACTGGAGTACGAATGTAACTCTCATCACAATATATGGGAGTACGAAAAGCACTCTAAACACAACATACTGGAGTACGAATGTAGCTCTCATCACAATATATGGGAGTACGAAAAACACTCTAAACACAACATACTGGAGTACGAATGTAACTCTCATCACAATATATGGGAGTACGAACAGCACTCTTAACACAACATACTGGAGTACGAATGTTGCTCTCATCACAATATATGGGAGTACGAAAAGCACTCTAAACACAACATACTGGAGTACAAATGTAGCTCTCATCACAATATATGGGAGTACGAAAAGCACTCTTAACACAACATACTGGAGTACGAATGTAACTCTCATCACAATATATGGGAGTACGAAAAGCACTCTAAACACAACATACTGGCGTACGAATGTAGCTCTCATCACAATATATGGGAGTACGAAAAGCACTCTTAACACAACATACTGGCGTACGAATGTAGCTCTCATCACAATATATGGGAGTACGAAAAGCACTCTAAACACAACATACTGGCGTACGAATGTAACTCTCATCACAATATATGGGAGTACGAAAAGCACTCTTAACACAACATACTGGAGTACGAATGTAACTCTCATCACAATATATGGGAGTACGAAAAGCACTCTTAACACAACATACTGGAGTACGAATGTAACTCTCATCACAATATATGGGAGTACGAAAAGCACTCTTAACACAACATACTGGAGTACGAATGTAACTCTCATCACAATATATGGGAGTACGAAAAGCACTCTTAACACAACATATTGGAGTACGAATGTAACTCTCATCACAATATATGGGAGTACGAAAAGCACTCTAAACACAACATACTGGAGTACGAATGTAGCTCTCATCACAATATATGGGAGTACGAAAAACACTCTAAACACAACATACTGGAGTACGAATGTAGCTCTCATCACAATATAAGGGAGTACGAAAAGCACTCTTAACACAACATACTGGAGTACGAATGTAGCTCTCATCACAATATATGGGAGTACGAAAAGCACTCTAAACACAACATACTGGCGTACGAATGTAACTCTCATCACAATATATGGGAGAACGAAAAGCACTCTAAACACAACATACTGGAGTACGAATGTAGCTCTCATCACAATATATGGGAGTACGAAAAGCACTCTAAACACAACATACTGGAGTACGAATGTAACTCTCATCACAATATATGGGAGTACGAAAAGCACTCTAAACACAACATACTGGAGTACGAATGTAGCTCTCATCACAATATATGGGAGTACGAAATGCACTCTTAACACAACATACTGGCGTACGAATGTAACTCTCATCACAATATATAGGAGTACGAAAGGCACTCTAAACACAACATACTGGCGTACGAATGTAACTCTCATCACAATATATGGGAGTACTAAAAGCACTCTTAACACAACATACTGGAGTACAAATGTAGCTCTCATCACAATATATGGGAGTACGAAAAGCACTCTAAACACAACATACTGGCGTACGAATGTAACTCTCATCACAATATATGGGAGTACGAAAAGCACTCTTAACACAACATACTGGAGTACGAATGTAACTCTCATCACAATATATGGGAGTACGAAAAGCACTCTAAACACAACATACTGGAGTACGAATGTAGCTCTCATCACAATATATGGGAGTACGAAAAACACTCTAAACACAACATACTGGAGTACGAATGTAGCTCTCATCACAATATAAGGGAGTACGAAAAGCACTCTTAACACAACATACTGGAGTACGAATGTTGCTCTCATCACAATATATGGGAGTACGAAAAGCACTCTAAACACAACATACTGGAGTACAAATGTAGCTCTCATCACAATATATGGGAGTACGAAAAGCACTCTTAGCACAACATACTGGAGTACGAATGTAGCTCTCATCACAATATATGGGAGTACGAAAAGCACTCTAAACACAACATACTGGCGTACGAATGTAGCTCTCATCACAATATATGGGAGTACGAAAAGCACTCTTAACACAACATACTGGCGTACGAATGTAGCTCTCATCACAATATATGGGAGTACGAAAAGCACTCTAAACACAACATACTGGCGTACGAATGTAACTCTCATCACAATATATGGGAGTACGAAAAGCACTCTTAACACAACATACTGGAGTACGAATGTAACTCTCATCACAATATATGGGAGTACGAAAAGCACTCTTAACACAACATACTGGAGTACGAATGTAACTCTCATCACAATATATGGGAGTACGAAAAGCACTCTTAACACAACATACTGGAGTACGAATGTAACTCTCATCACAATATAGGGGAGTACGAAAAGCACTCTTAACACAACATACTGGCGTACGAATGTAACTCTCATCACAATATATGGGAGTACGAAAAGCACTCTAAACACAACATACTGGCGTACGAATGTAACTCTCATCACAATATATGGGAGAACGAAAAGCACTCTAAACACAACATACTGGAGTACGAATGTAGCTCTCATCACAATATATGGGAGTACGAAAAGCACTCTAAACACAACATACTGGAGTACGAATGTAACTCTCATCACAATATATGGGAGTACGAAAAGCACTCTAAACACAACATACTGGAGTACGAATGTAGCTCTCATCACAATATATGGGAGTACGAAATGCACTCTTAACACAACATACTGGCGTACGAATGTAACTCTCATCACAATATATAGGAGTACGAAAGGCACTCTAAACACAACATACTGGCGTACGAATGTAACTCTCATCACAATATATGGGAGTACTAAAAGCACTCTTAACACAACATACTGGAGTACAAATGTAGCTCTCATCACAATATATGGGAGTACGAAAAGCACTCTAAACACAACATACTGGCGTACGAATGTAACTCTCATCACAATATATGGGAGTACGAAAAGCACTCTAAACACAACATACTGGCGTACGAATGTAACTCTCATCACAATATATGGGAGTACTAAAAGCACTCTTAACACAACATACTGGAGTACAAATGTAGCTCTCATCACAATATATGGGAGTACGAAAAGCACTCTAAACACAACATACTGGCGTACGAATGTAACTCTCATCACAATATATGGGAGTACGAAAAGCACTCTTAACACAACATACTGGAGTACGAATGTTAATCTCACCACATCAAAGGATGATGTATTCCGTCATTTCCCATTGTTTATAAATTTATATGCTCGTGGAAGCTCGAGCATTTTTGGTATCCGACAAAGACATTCTTAGAAATTGAAAACATTTTACAATTTTCTTAAATTAATTCCAAAATAAGCATCAAAACATACCACATGATGCAGAGTAACCGCGAAGCTGAATGGCGTCAATTTCTATCGAAGAATTACTTGGTCTGCAATCCCCATGTACTTTGATTTCCCTGGTCAGGAAACCACTCACCTGGACCATGGACATATGAACATACAATAAATGTTATTTAAAGTACTGATTGTTATTTGCTATTTAGATTTTGGAAGAGTTATGGAACATTTGATGTTCCTTGAATAATAGTAATAAATGTGGTGGGAGTTATTTTTCAGGATTTTCATATTTTCACCAACACAGTGAAACATCCGTTTTACTTCTATAACTTAAATGGAATTTTGTTTTCATTAAAAAATAATACAATAAATAATAAATCAAGCTTGGAATATGCATATGTGTGCTTTTTGTTTAGTTTAAAAAGTGTTGAAAACAAAACTTCCTGCCAAAAACGCATTTTGCTAAAACATGTCCGTCTTTCACTATATTTTCATAATTAGCACGTGTAAAAAATTTATTGCTTCATTGATATTCGAAATTTCATATCATTTGCTAGTTTATTTTTTGAGATATTGACGACTTCTATATATAAGCAGATAATTGTTGGCAGACTTATCTCCATCGATAATGCCCAATTAACATATCCAATCAATTATTTTCACTTGTTCGGTCTGTTAAAACGAATGTCTTTCAAAATAGTAATAGTCTTATCATCGCTGATATATTTTCAAAGAAATTATCTTTTAAAGTAGTGTTCGTCAAAAGGTATCGGAATTTGTTAGAATACAATTGTTTAGTTACATAATATATGTATATGCTCAGTTTCCAATGTCTCTGCAATGGACTAATTCTTGCAAACGCTCAGCTTATAAATCAAATCAAATTGGGTTGAATATAATAGCATTTAGCCTGTATAAAAATGCGACTGATTTGGGGCACACACGTTGAACGCCGTATTATTAGGTAAGAGCCAAAACAACTTACGTATCTTTTAAAATCTAATCTTATCGCAAACTACATCCCTAAACAACACTTTGCCATTTAAATCACTGGACAAAACGGAGCATGGTTAAACTAGATTTTTACTTCGAGTTTTACAACGACGATGAATTTCCGGATATTTAATTTGCGATAATGACCTTATTGAACCGCAACAAGCAGGAACGGTAATTGTCAATTCCAGATAGTTTCACCGTAAAACATACTTGTACAGGCTAACCAAGACTGTGAAATTCAATAAGGCACTCTTTCGCTATCTGTATTTTTACTGTAAACGTTTTATTGAATTTCCATTTGGTGGATTCTAATATAAGCAATCAAACAGAACATATCAAACTTACCTCAAGAGTTGGATTATGGACTCGAACTTCTTCAATAAAGACTGGTGTGGACGTTGACCATAACGTGACCCAATTCTGGCCATCAAAGGCTAGGATCCTTGTTGTGAATCCAGAATTCCATGTTTCATAAACATCGACACCGGTGACCAACACTGGTTCGGCAAACATAACCTGCATCGAAAGCGTACGTGCATATTGTAATTTGTAATTAAGTAATGGTTTCACAAATATAAAAGTATAATATTCAAATAAGTATTTCCTGGTCTTCAGGTTTATGCTTCTTAAAATCTGTTGAAGGGCTAATTTACAAGAGATGGAATTGGTCTAGAGAGATAGATGTCCTCACACTTTCAACAAGCAATCGGGAACTATCTAGTAAGATTTTATTACGATTCACTGGAGAGTTACTGGTTCAAGCTTCTTATGTGGTGCTATATGATGTGGTTCAGTTTTCAACAACCAAAACGGATGCTTAACCACAAAGCTACCGAGGCCGCGGCTACCAACAATAACCAGAGCCAGTCTGACAAAATTGCATAAAAACCTGCTCAGGAGGATGTGTCAAGAGAATTTTAAGTCTGCCGGTATCTTTTTGCTTGGCCCTACCGTTTCCCTATATTTCTGGTTTCAACTTTATGTAACCAGCGTTATCGAGGCGCCAGTACCTATTTTGTTTTAATTTAGTTGCCTGTAGCCAGGCTTAAAATAGCCAATAGCAATAGACCATGACGTCATCCTTTTCCTCGCTACTTCTACAGTTTGTTTTAGTCAGAGTGACGGTCACCCAAGAACCCGAAAAGGTAGCCTTCAAAATTTCTCAAAGTTGTTTTTTAGTATTTTTGGCTTTACTGTATCATTCTTTAAAAAATAAATGGTTTATTATTTATCGTAGTATATAATCTTCGTTTATTAGTGTTCGAGTGTCCATTAATTTTTCTTTATTCAGAGATTTCGTCAGATTTAACACGGTGCCCATTCCTGGAACTGGTAGCATCGTATTATGAGCGTCAAAAAATCTCACGAATATTTACTTTGTTTAAAATGGCCGCGTTACATCTACAGGAAATGACGATTAGTGTATACTCGTAAATTAAGTACCGTTCTCTTTTTTGTTTTTTGAGCTGTTACATTTAAGAATTGTTTTCGTATTAGCAATATGTTAATTTTGCTAAAACCCAAAATATTGTGTTCTTATTTTGCTCAATAAAGTGAATCCTGTAACTCCTGACTTCGCTGAAGTAGCCTCCCTTGACTTCATTACACAAACCACGTAACACATTCGAATTCATACGCGCATTTGACAGATGGCGTTAAATTTAAATCAAATTGAAACCGAAAAATAAAAAGGAATAATTAAATAGGCAGGTAGATAATAAATGGAATGTTACGATAAAACGCTTTTCTGGTGACCTGTATCACATCTCGTTCGGTGAGTAAATACGTGTTTACACACCGAACGAGACGTGATACAGGTCACCAGAAAAGCGTCCTATCATAATATCCCCTAGATATTAAAACTCAAGTTAAACTATAAGATACTATAAGATTTCTTTCTAGTTTCAATTATACTGCTCACATTACGTAATCGTTGTAATTGCTGAATCTTGATTCTTTAAATACAATGCTATTTATGAAGTATACCTGGATGTATTCGTCATCATCTCGGCTGTTTTTATGCGGAGCCCAAGTTAATTCAGAATTTCCGTAAATCGGGTAAACATCAGGAGGACCAATAACCTGAATAGAGCCCCATCTAGAGAAAAAATGGTATGATTTATAAATGCAAATTATGCAAAAACAACTGCACAGTCATTTGAAGCTAAAATGTTATCATGCTCAAAGGCTCGCATTATTAAAATGAAGTCCGGCTAGCGCACTCGTTTCTCGCCAAGGCGTCACGGATGGGTTCGATTCCCGGCCTAGGCGCATTGTAGGGTGTTGGACAATAAGCCGTACAAGTGGGTTTTCTCAGGCTACTCGTCTTCCCCTCAACAACACTCTTGCATAAGATCGGTTTCAACAAAAGTAACTAATATAATGTTGTATTAACCTCGTTCACAGTATAATAGTTACTTTTCTTTTGTTAACATGTATTAAAGTTTGGCCCAATATAATTGTGGAACATAGGGAAAAAATCTCATATCGATAAAAATAGAATATTGTATAAATAAGGAAAACATAAAAATATTTAGAGAGTTATAGTTTTGCTATCCAAAAAATAAGTAAAATCAATATAACTGGCACACATTGTTAAAATCATGAAACAGTGGCAAATTTCTTTGAAATTGAAATCAATGAAAACATTTGTATGTTGCGGTGGTTATTATTCTCAAAATTGTTCAGTCAATGAAAGCATTCAAATGTTTTTGTTTCAATATCCTGAAAAGTTAATTGGCAAATATCGATATCGATAAGTACAAAAAACATATACAGTGGGGCCACCGCGTCTTCACTGGAAAATCCAGTGATCGAGTCCACCCACTGTCCAATCTCCGAACAACTTTGTCCTGCAATAAACAAAAAAAAGGTTGTTGAAAAACGCCATGTACTGGCGGGCTATTTGTTAAGAATTTAGAGTAGCTGTTATATTAAGGGCATGTACGGACGTCGGTAACGAGGCTTTTCGGATAATTCTACGTTTCCCTGTTACATATGATATACATTTTGCTGGCATACTTTCAAAATTAAATTCCTTCATAAAATGAGATGTTGAAAACAGAATTGTTGAAATGTTCACAAAACGCGAGTACGTCATTGCTTATTGCCGTGACACGCATTAATTTTAAATCACAGTTGACGTCAAAAAGTTCCAGGTTTTATACAGTAAGTTGTTTTCGATTGTTGCGTCAGTGCGCATGGATCATATTCTTTGTGGAATCTCGATTCTTCCGGAGCTAGTTATATGATCGGAAACTCTTGTACGGTATGCATGAATACATACGTCATCCAGGTATGTGTATTGTTTACAAGTTTAAAGCATTAAGCCGAAAGCAGGTGCTTAAGTAAACATTGTGATAACGCCATTCATGTTTGAGTGTGCTGAAATCTTCCTTTTTCCAATTTAATTTAATTTGCACTTCAGTTCAAGAGTTACTCCACATACCATTTCCTAGAATGTGTAAGTAAAGCAGTTGGAATTTTGTCTATTCACGACAGCACTGTCCCATCCTTAGTGTCGGTCACAATACAGGGTAATTCCTAAATAACTTTTTTTATAGAAAAGATAGGAAAACATTTCTTAGCCTATAAAAAGCTATGCTATTTTCTGCTTCAACAAGTGTAAAATATTTTAGATTTGCTTGTATTTTAACGATGCAATCCGTGGCCAAAATTTCAACTCGACGGGATTTTGTAGAACGCTGTGTGCGCCGTGATTCTTTGTTTTGTACATATTTCTTAGTTATATATGTCCTATCTTTTCTCTCAAAAAAATTATTTAGAAATTACTGTCAATTTCTTGCTTGTTTACATCGGTTTTGAACCGTGGTGACATATGTGAGAACCCCGTTGAAGTCACGTGATTCCTCACCCTGCAATAGCATTATGAGTGTTGTAAGATTGTGAGGCACAGCGCACAAACATAAAGTAACCTTGGTTAGACCTCCTCCGGTGTATATAGCACTGTTACACGGGACCCCGGTTTTACGTCCCATCCGGTAGAGGTTGTTTAAAGCGATGGTTTAAAAGAAGAAAATGCCACCGTGAATTTTACAGTTATGGTTCTGTCCCACAGATCCGCTCTAAGTAACGAAATAACAGTTGTGCCCATATTTTAAGCGTGATAATAATAGATAACAAAACAAAAACATAGTCCACACGTTCACCCACAGGTAAGATTTCACATTCTCTCTAGTCTACTATATTTACATGCCTGTGTAGTAAAAGATAAAGTATGGGTATATTTAAGATATTATAGTTCGGTGGGAATGAACATTTTTTTTTTCTAAATAAAAGTTATTGCACACTCCAGGAGCCATTTAAAGGTTAACAATATAAACACAAAAGTATATTATTTCAAATATTAATATAAAATTGAAAATAATTTCTTATAAGTACTGTGAGTGTAACTTCAGTTATATTTAGAGCATATTTTTATATTTTATATTCAAACTAATAGTTACTTACCTCTACATAAGTGCAGATATATTAGGTCCAGCATCAGTACATACAAATGAATTAAATTCCACATTTTTGCAAAGCATAGCACGATAATTATTAATTTTAGAATATCATTTAAAATGTAAATAGTTCACACAGATCTTTCTATAACAAATAAGTTAATTCTATTTCATATATATATATTAATTATTGTCGTATTTAATGAAGGCAATGTATATTCATTATCTAAACCATCTTTAATTGTTTATGAGTCCAAACTACATTGTATTTAAATTTCTTCAATTTCAACACAGCTTCTTCTATTCAATAATGTTTTAACCCAAGATAATTAAACAAGAAGGTTTGACGTTCTTGTCCAAGAGCGCTTTCTGCACAGGATTGGCTAATCAGAATGCTTAAATTAGAAATACGTACACTACGTATTTGTTTAAGTGTGAATCTTTTGAATTTAGACAAGATACTGAGAACGGTCTGTCAATACAAATCAGAGGCGTATCAAGGATTTGATCTGCGAGTGGGCACAACTTGTGACCGGAAAAAAATAAATGTGTCATAGGGTTTGAGAGTTCTTCCCTGAGAACATTTTAGCTAACATAAGGGTGTAGAGCATTTGTATGTAATGTATGCCTAAGTAAATATTACAGTTAAATGAAAAAACCAGACCTAATCTTGTTATGCTTAATATGCCTTTCAATAAATTTAACCAGCACTGTCATTATATAAATAGTTTTAGTATTGTCCAGGAAGTGAACTTTCTGAGTTTATATACTCACTCAAAAAAGAAACGATACCGTATTTATATTTCAATTATTTCTATAAAAATAAAGTATCCTTAAAAGTTAACTAAAATTAAGTGGTTATAGTTCGTACATGTAAATCATAGGGATTAGCTAAATTCATTGAAGCATTTAAGTAAACGACCTAGAATTAGATGTTCACGTGCTGTACGGGGTACGAGGAACATGGTACATATTGAGTTAACGTGAATAATGATTTGTGTAAGGGTTGAAGAACAGTTGAAGAAAAACACATTAATTATCCGGAATCGTTCGTAACAAGTATGCCACGTTTGTCTACTGATGAACGTAATCGGGCTATTGGTATGCTACAGGCAGGTGCACGTCATAGTGACATCGCTGCACGTTTTGGTGTGTCGCGTGTGACAATATTTCGTCTGGCAGGTCGTTATCGAACACTTGGCACAGTTAATAATCGCCAAAGATCTGGCAGGCCGCGAGTAACGACCCCTGCGCAAGACCGCTATATGAGGACGTCACATCAACGTAACAGATTTTTGCCGGCAACGACCACCGCAGCTATAACACCTGGACGTACCAATGCCAGGATATGTGATCAAACGGTCAGAACGTCATTTTGTTCCAACAGGACAACGCTAGGTGTAACACCGCTCGAGTTTCAACCACCTACCGTCAGGAGAGAAATATCCAAGTTCTTCCATGGCCTGCATTCTCACCTGGCCTGTCTCCAATCGATCATGAGTTATCTTGAAACGCAGTGTTCGACGGCGTAATCTTCAAAACGCCAATGAGCGTACACGTTTTGTGCACGAAGAGTAGACAGCGATACCACAGGAGACGATTAAGACCCTGATTCGCTCAATGCAACGTCGCTGTATCGCAGTTAGAGACGCACATGGGGGACATACCAGATACTGATTACTTGTGAATTGAGTTTTCGCATTATCGTTGTTACAGCAGCAAATAATCTGCCAGTATTGATAGTTTTCTACTTATGTAATGAAATTTTATTTAAATGGTTGTTAAACATTAAATAACAAAATCAGAAAAGTGTCAAAGAGAGAAGAAATAAAGTAAAAAAGTTTCCAGGTATCGTTTCTGTTTTGACTGAGTATATATGGGTGCTATGAGTACTTTATGGTTTCGATATATTTCGGAATATTTAAAGATGCACTCTTATTCCCACATACGATTTATCACAATTTATAATAATGTTTTAATATTCCCAAACGATGAATAAATGTCTAAAACAATTGATCTAATTAAGGATACCAAGTTGAATTTGAAAGAAATGTGCATAACGGTATTTCTACCTTATTGACTATAGCAGATCACAGTAAATATTTTAACATTTACCAATCATTTAATATTTGTGCGTTTTCAGCTAGGAAAATATACTTATACAATCTTGTTATCAATAATTAATATTTTCCATAAAAGCATTATTTAGTAAGTATTCCAAAATGTATCATTTAAAATACATCTTATACATTTGTTTGTATTGATTTTGAATAAGTCACTTTAACCTTGATAAGGGTACTTCAGATCGTTTTCAAATCGTCAGCAATCGACCATACTTCATTAGAAATATGTTCTTAAGGTGCCATTCTGTCCGTTTAGTTACTAAAAGGCGTTTAAATCATGTATGTATTCAACAGATCTTATGTTGACGCTACACGAAAAATCAATTTGATATGGCCTTTATTCATTATAAGAAAATAAGTCCTGAAAATGATATCATCGACCTCTAATTGCATGGTTAATGGAGAATGTGCCCGGGTATTATTCCTGTTATCATTCAAGTATAAATCAAAATAAAAAAATGATATAAATGTGTAATAATTGTATAAAACTGCATTGTTTAAAAATAAAATGAGTAAACACTTATTTTTCCGTCCATCATTTTTGTTAAAACTACATAAGATATTTTAGGTACGTCTCAAAAAGCACCTGTTCAATGTTTGGTGTCCTAATCTGCTTCCCTTGGCGTTTAAACGCGCTGCACTTACTTCCCTTGGTATTGAGTGTGAAGCGGAAGCCAGGGAATCACATGTCAACTTCTGCGTACTCGAAATTCAGTAATACAAAATAATAAGCTGATGTTCTTCCCCAACAATAGTTAGTTTATATTCAAAATAAAAAAAATAAACTTACATGATTTCTGCTGCTATCAAATACTCACCTTATTATATACATATATATCCGACCAGAAAGATGCAAGTAAAAGGAAACACAACAAAGAGAAACAAAAAAATGCATTAACATCAATGATCATTCCTGTGTTCTTAGTTTTATCAAGTCTTCATGCCGAAATAGGGAAATATAATATCCCATGTACTTAGGCAGTTTAGACCGGTATTCCATATGCACGCTTCCCGGTTCCATCCTCCGCATCCTGCGTCCGTAGTTTTAAACGGAAACCATACTCCACTATGTCCGCTAAAAATACCGAAAATTATATTTTTATGTAGAAATCTGATAAGAAAAGGCAACCCCTATTTTAATTGTCGGAATTATTTCAACATTTATGGATACAAATATATGATATGTCATTTTAAAAGTATGCTTTATTGAATGATGTCATGTACGAGTTGAAGAACGTACACATGTAACAGAAAAAGATTTAAGATTTTCACTATCCGTAAGTAGTTGTATATTGTATTGTCACTCCAGATACTCCGTATCTGACGCGCAAGCTAACGCGGACACATGTAATACATTCAACAGTTCTAACCGGATATATTTAAACGTCCGCGGAAAACGTATAGCGGACGCGGACGTCGTGCACATGCTATACGCTCATTACTTACTTACTGTTTTTAGTGAAGTTGTCATTGTGCAAAGTATTCATAAATTTATATAAGTAAACGTTTTGAAATGTATCTCGGCGTATTTTTATATAAGTTGCATGTTGCACATTCATAAATTTATTCCTTGAAATATTAATTATTACAATATTTACATCAGTTCTTCTGTTCATGCAACCCTCTATTATTTGTCCTTTTGAACAAGGCTATCTTCGCTGCACACTGATTCTGTAAACGTTGAGTCGCAAACAACTTGTGAAGCACTCCGATCCCTTTTTTATATAGCACTAAACCGCGACCTTAAAGTGGAGTTCGTAGTGAAGAGGTCGTAAGTTTCATTAATGTATACTTAAAGCGTCAGGTCCAAGATAATATGTTTTTGGGAGAGTTTCGTCACAACTATAATGTAAGGAATATGATAAATTGCAATGCCTTTTTCCATTAGTTTCACTTTCGTTAGAATGTCGTCGCTAGTATGTACAACATTTATACATTGACACCTGTTAAGCATGATTATTTATAAAAATAAATTTTTACTATCCCTATAACACAGACGTCCATTTGGTTTAAAACCTGTTTCCATTTTGCGTTCGTTTATACACAAATTAAACACGGGTCAACTCAACTGGTCACGTAGTAACCTCATTCAGATATTAAGAGTTAATGAGATTAAGAGTTGATGATTGGAACAAAATACCACCAATAGCTGTGTTTTGTGTCGTCAATATATTTACAGTTGTTTGTAGGCTAAATGCTTTTGTGTACATGTTCGCAAGGCCTTGATAGCTTCAACTGTTTATGTTCCGTGGTTCTTTTGTGTTTCTTTTCTTTGTTCGACAGTCATGTCTTTGAGTAGAATGTCGTCTTTGAGATTATTACAGAGATTTTATTTGTTTTATGATAATATTTTTCTTCTTTTTTTCGGTCTTTAAGGAATATGTTTTGTTCTCTTCGGCAAACACTTGATATTTTTTTTATAACTTTCCTAGTCTGTATTGTGTTCCAATTTGCAAATTTATAACAGCTACTTTGCTTACGAATCATTTTACAAGATGCTACTAGAAAATGATTCCGAACGGTTGTGCAATTGCTCATTGTGTTGTCTTTTCTTTTGTCTTACACTTCTTTGCATTTCGCATTTTGCGTCAATCAAGTTGCCAAAGTTAGCTTTTAATGCTCCAAATATGTTCAATGTCGTTTTATTTCCCTTTCCAGTGCGGTGAATATTAGATTGTGCTTAGTTTATGAAGGAACTTGTCCACCATTTCTAATATTGGCATTGTTTTTTTTTACAATTTTTGCAGATCCACCCTTCGACTTGATGTTGAGAAATTCAAATGTTGTCACAAGAAATCTATTTGACAGCCTGTGCAGTTAAGACATGTTTTTCAACTTTGAAAGGGAAAATAGGGTCGTTTTTGGCGAAAAAGGGAAAATACATGAGTTATGACTAATGTTAAACTTGTTTTTAAACCTTTTATTCAACAAACCTTCCGACATATTCACGAATGACACTGTATTGTACATTTGGAAAATGTTAAGAGGTCAATGCTTAGAGAATGCAAAGATATTTTTATAGGGGATTTTTAACATGGGAGGGGAAAACTATTTTTGCAGGAGCCCAAACAGGGCCAAAAAATACACTGGAGTATGTGTTTTGTAAAGCAAGCAGTTAAATACTTTCCATTTTAAATATAAGAAAATGTACATTGATACACGTGCAAATGAAATTGCTACTCCAATTTCAATGGGAGCTATTCCACCGGCTAGCACCAATGTCTTCTACTGAAGAAATACTGTCAGAACCATTTCTGTCGCTGATTTCAAAAATCAAAGACTTAATGAATAATAGTGTCGTTATTATAAGTAAACAACAAGTAATCGACAAATTCTATTTTTGTATCAATATCCGGAATGTCGATTATATAGTCACGTGTTTGTCCAACTTTTCATGACAAAACATATCATACAATACAACTCAGTTGTACAAATGCTTGTCGGATGCAAATGCAAGCTTTTCGGTCATCAAGATGCCATAGTAAATTACTTAGTAAATCGTATATTTAATGACATCCAAAAGGGCAAACCGCTTTCTAGAACACGCTTCTTCTTATGATGGGCTTGCTAGAAAAGTAAAGTATGTTTACATTTTGTTGCAATCAATCATTATGGAAGTCAGTGGTTTTTGGCGGTTTAGTTACTACTGCAAAACAAGAAGGGCATGATGGCCCTGCATGAATCGTTCACTTGAGATATGTGAATAAAAAACACTGCTTAAAAACATTTGTCGGGTAATACGCCCAATTGACATTTAGAAGGTCATTAGTCGGCACCCCGAAAGATCCCTAACTATATTACATATTGCCAAAGATATAGCTTAACTAAAGGGACCAGTTCATACATGTGATTGATAGCGAAGTTTAATAAAGGAACTGTATTTCAAAACATTTACCAGATTTCCCCTGTTTGTTATAAGTATTGTTATTATTATTACCAAGAAACAAAACTATCCGCAATGTTATCCCTTTAATAACATTTTATAAGGGCACACAAATACAGTTTTACTACAAGATGTGTTCATACAAGTACTAAATAAGATTATGTGTATTGATACATATACAACTAAAACATTGTCTCCATACCTGTTTTATTCAGTTTCCAAAATGAAAGTTACTGATACTCAAAGGTGTTGTGAAGATTCAGTTGCACTGCTTAACATTGACGTCCTCAGCCAAGTGCCCATCTGTCACTGGTTGTTTCGACCCTTAACTCGGTACACCTTCTAGATGGCGGGGCAGGTAGTGGTGATCAGTCACTACCTCGTCTATGTTGGCTTCCAAGTCGGTTCACTGCGTCGTAGCCAGAGCCAACTGGACACCTTCTCTGCAGCTCTCCCAAGAGCGTGGACGGTGGTCTTTCTGACTCGTCCCTTGATGCCCATAGCTCCCAGCATTTTCCACACGGCTGTGATGAAAATCCTCTACATCCAACTTCCACTGGGAAGATCCATGTCTTTCAACTACTCTCTCTACATGTGTCTGCCAAGTATTGGTATTTCCCCTTCTTCAGCTCGTATGCCTCCTCCCTCACATCTCTTTTCCCAGGGTACTGTTAGCTCCACCAATACAACCAGCTTTGGAGACCTGGGCCTGGGGTCTTATCAACTTTTTTACCTCGCTTATCCAGGTGAACTACTCCACTTAGTACTTGAAAAAGCAACAACGGATGCTCAGTGCTCTCTGCCTAGAGCAGTTATCCGACATTTGCTGACGACATATCCTTAATTACGTCATCTCCCTTGAGTCTTAAACGTATGCTGGACATAGTGTACCACTAGTGCACCGAATGGAAGATAACTATAAATGTCATAAAATCTCTTGTGTTAGTATTTACCAAGAAGGGAAATGTATCGCCCGCTGGCATGCTATACGGAGGTTAGTTCCTTGAACAGGCAAACAGCGCAAACCATCTGGGAATAAGACAAGACTCAAAGTTAAGGTGCAAAATTCGCATTGAGGAACGCTGCCAAAAAGCAAAAAAGCGTTTTTCTCTATGCCCGCACAAGGTTTACATCTTTACGTTCTCAACCTTTGAGTTTCTATAAACCTTGACAAGAAAATAATCACGCTAATAGTCTTATATGGCAATGAACAATATCACCAAATACGACATTATAACTATCAAAAAACTGCAACATTTTATTTTTAAAAAGATACAAGGTTTCCATATCAGAACAAGATCGGATATGTGCGAGTCAATGCTGGGTGTATGCAACTTATTATCTAACGTCATTATTAGAAAGCTGCTATTCCTGCATAAGCTTTTATCACTAGATAGTAAAAGTACCAACATAAATATATTTATTAAATGCGATTTAGATTTTGTAACACACTTGTTAATCCAAGGTCGATTCATAGCAGCTAAGAATGGAAAAAAACGAGTAAACAACTTGTCATCGCAAGAGAAAAAGAACTGTGGTCAAATAGAACGTTGTCGGATGAGGACTTCCATTATTTCCGAGTACTACACCCCACATTATCGCCCGCTATTATATACAAGGTATTCGAAAAAATATGCTGAAAATGAAATATAACTATTTGCATCTAAACTATGGACTCGTTCGTTTAAAACAGACACTATCATCGAATGTTATGCCTGCTCGAAAATGTGTTTACAAGGCGAGGAAGTTAATCTCGTCAACGAATGCACGAGAACAGAAAGATTTAAGATGGAAATTTCTTTGTGAAGTCACTGAGCTGGACATCAATATAAACGAAAACTTATTGCACGCTAACGCCGAAACATTCTACCTAACTGTACTTGTTGCTCCAAAGAGCTATTTGAAAGACATGCAGTCAGCCTTCCTGAACATATCATTACGGTTTACAATGAAATGTTTGAGCTACAAAGACGTATTATCACATAAAGAACATTATGTTACAATCCGCAAGTTTAAAATTATTAATATCATTAAATTACGTTTTTGAATTGTATGTGTAAATATTAGTGAAAAAGGAACACATATACATGCTGTAAATAACAACAGGGTATGTGCTGATTGTATATAACAGTGTATGTATGTTGTGTTTTGTAGTTTTGTTGTACTCCTACTGTGTTTCATAATCATCAACATTTGGTGGAAATAAATATTATTGAATTGAATTAAATTGAATTGCTGAGGAGGTCCAATGTGTTCAACAGACCTGTAGAGAAATAACAAGTTACTGTGTTTATTTTGATAAGTGGTCAGCCAAGTGGGGAGGTTGTTTTATGACATAAGAACTGTTAACTTATATTAGCTATGCTGATAAGATCTTACCCTAGATTATACTTTAATTTCACTATATTGTTTTTACACTCTGTTTAGAACTATTTCTTTTCAATTAAATCATAAAAACCAGTGGAAATGTTACTCATAATCTATTGAAGTTTAAGCTGGTATAATTGTTGTTGCTATATTTAAATTTTCACTATATAAGTATATAGAAGTATATTGGCAACATACATTCGTGTATTCGTACATTCTACCTAGATTTGCATAGCGCCATTCCAAAACAAAAGCACGCCATTCCAAAACAAAAGCACAATTTGCAACGCCAAAAATCTAAAGCTTTTGCTAAAATTACATTTCAAATAAAGCGGAAGCCTTTGGCCAATACTATTTCCACTAAGTACCTATCGACAGATGGCGTCCATTTAATAGGCGATCGCAATGAGTTATTCAACCAGAATTTGGCAACTAGTATCAGGAACACGCTTTGATTAAACACACATTGCCTGAACTATAATAGTCATATACGCACTGCTGCTTATTGAACAGTACTGATCATAAGTTACCATCTCGTATCATGAAGGCGGGCTCCCCTTGTGCAGCCGCCCCATTTTTTTTCTTTTGCGAGTTCAGCTCAGATTATCTTTGCTTCACATTTGCGCTCGGCAGCACTTTTTCCAAATTTTAAGCAAATTTATAATTGACAATAATAAGTGGGTCCGACATTGCTTTACCAAGACGGAATCCGCTTACATTTGCTGAATAATAAAAACTTGTATTTTATATTTGATACTGATTTGCATACTTGCTGAGCTGAACTAAACTTTATTGTTTAATTGTTGCATTAAGTGACTCCAGTACAATAATCGGTTGCTTATATGTAACCCCGAGGCTTTGGGGTAGGTCGCCATGGAAGACGCCAAAGTTTGGCTGGTGACCAGTTGGCCTTTAATCAGGTCAACATTTTGGGACCAATTTTTGTGAAACCCAGCATCAAGTAAGGTCTAAGAAAGTCAATGTGTATACGGAAACAGAAGTTAAAGAAACGTTGCCTTATACGGGTTAATGTATAGAATGGTGTAAAGATTAAATTGTTTTCGTCAACTTTGTTGATAAAACATATTTAATACAATAAGCGTGCAGAATGCCATTTCTGTTAAAGTACAATTACTTGCTTTTTACTGGTAATAATAAAGAACGTATTATGTTGATGTTTTCGACAACAGTGCCCTTAACCTGTCTGTTCTAGGAGTATAAGAAGTAGTCTTATTTAGATATAGGTATACAGAAATATATAGAAAGCCTAATGTACTTTTGGAAATAAACTAAACATAATATAGTGGTAGTGTTGTTACCGACGTCTTCGTTGCCCGACGACATATTATATATTTGAGTAACATTTAACAAACCATTCAACATAATTATTAAATCGAAACTTATTTCAAGCAATGTTTATCTTATAAATAAAATATTTTACCTATTTGCATGGCAATGTTGATACAAACTATTAACATACAATCAACAATTAGGCCGCTAGCGGAAAACTTGCGGGTCGCAGCCGGCGCACCAATCCTTCTATATTCCTTTAAAAACACTGGCACCGGATTTTCAAACTCATATCTTTATTGATTTTTATACTTTGTTGGCTAAAACATATTGAAAATGTTTTTTTCATAGATATGCACATTGTTTTTTAACGTTAGACAAAAAGTTCTTGGGGAGAACTCTCAACACTTATTCTAATTTGTGCAAAGCAAACTCCTGGATACGCCTCTGATGTGTATTGACTGACCGTTCTCAGGATCTTTTTTCTTAAAGACAAAAACTTAAACAAATACGTATATTAAACAAATATTCAACCTCACGAACTCGGAATAATTTAGCGAAACCTATCAAAGGAACGGTATTGATCCAGAACTTAACGAGTCATGGGGCGTTTCTTCTGTTACAATGTATTGAATAGCAAACACTGCGTCAAAGTTCAAGAATGTTTCATACAATATAGTTTGGACTCATGAATAATTTAATACCATCTTTTATTGATTGTATAGAAAACGAATTTTGTTTTTCTTTTATTTAATACGACACACATTAATATAAACATGATAGCGTATCCTTATTTGCTGTAGAACTACATGACTACATCGTATTAATCATATCATTCATCGTGGTACCGTGCTGTGCATTACAACAATGTGGAATTTAATTTGCTGTTATGTACTGGTGCTGTTTTTAATGCATTTGCACTTATGTAAAGGTAAAACAATGCATTTCTTTATATTGTTTACCTTTAAATAGAAAGAAAATGAATTTCGATCTGACGTAACTAAATGACACTTCAAACGTGTCCATTATTAGATTTTCCTAATTGTAAATTTAAATTTAAAGAAAAAAAAACAAATTTGAATCATGGTGCCTTGATGATAGTAGACTGACAGAATAGGAATTTTATGTTAAGTTTTGTATGTATTTATGTATTTCTTTAGACCTTGCGGTCAAGGACTATCCGTGAAAGTGCAAAGCACTTGTTTCCAACGGGATCCTTTGTTTTTGCTTAAGGGACAGCACACGGAAGAGACAGTGGTGGGATACAAGGGTGCGATACCCTAGCTCGAAGAGACCCCTTGGTTCTTTTACGTGTTCGGTGTAAAGAATGATACACGGGGTACAGTTACCTGGGTTAAACCAGTACTGAGTACCATTTATTTAAGCACTACCCTTCAAATACCCAAATGCTCATTGGAATGTGTTACTAGTATATGTAATAGTTATATGACATGAAGTAAAATCTAAATTATTAAGAATAGGGGAATTGAGCGTAACGAATTAGACATTTCTGAATAACTAAGGTATTACTTCAGGTCATCTTACTAACTTAAAATACAATTTTATCGGCTGACACATTGGAAACACAAACTTTGACAAAACGAGTGTGTATTGGATGAGTGGCAATGGGCGGACCTTTAAACACCCGCGTAAATTGAAATTCTTTATCATTCAGCCTAGAACCTTATGAATGCCAATTTGCAATTTCATTGGCTGATAATGATGATAATGTGTTAGGGTATGTACAAAATTAGCCCCTAGCCATTGTGTATTTAAAGGCGAACAGTACATATCTTTATTCCAATTTTTTTTTTATGCATTATCATATTCAACTCATTTGACTTTAATAAAAAATACACAAAAAACGTATGAATAAGGTTTACAGATAAAAAATATAACATCTGTCTTATTTTTATAAATGCCTACGTGTTCACAAATTACCTAGTAAAAATCGCTAAAATATCGCTCATATTTTTGATATGTAGCTTTAATCAGTACCCAAATTAAACATGAAAATGGATTAAAATTAGAAAAACAAACAACAACAACAACAACACAATAACATATTTTTGCATCGACATTTATTATGCGCATTTAACTGGAAGAAGCAATGATGTAAATGTTGTAAATTAGAGAGGATGCGACACTATATTTTGTTTTCTACGTCATCTAGGTTCGTGTTGATTATTAAGATTTGTGATCAATCTCTATAATGTACAATGAATTCCTATTTTCACGCTTGAAATATGAAAACAACCGTTTTGTATTAATTATCGTTAATAGTTTTATGAGTTTAGATAGCAACTTACATTTTCAGCCAATGAGGTTGTGGCTTAAGTCATAGATTACCTGAAGTAATATCTTAACTATTAAGAATCGCTCGTTCTCTACCTAGGCTTAACCTTCCCATTCTTAAGATATGATTTCATGTCACCTAACTATTACATAACACAAGCGTACGTAGCGGTCAACTTGAGACCGCATGAGAAAGCAAAAACTGACCTTTTTCGTCCATATCAAAACGTCCATGTGCATTTGATGAGAATTTTTTTTTTTCAAATTTTAAACGCAATACAACGATTTCATTGTTCAAAAAGGGCAAATTGTAAGTTAATACTTGTGGCGGATCTTAGGTTCAGACACTTGATTGTCAATTTTACGGTCGCAGGTTCTTAACCTATCTTTTCAAAAATCCAGTTCTCTTCCGGAAGGTGCATAAACGGGGATTCTCGTGATATATACACTGGCGCTTTCTATGAGACGTAATTAATCACGTGAAATACACATACAGTATGCTGTTATTGGGGCCAAGGGTAGACCAGTGGTGCCATACTGTTAGTAACAAAAAACTGGGGAATTGGCATATATGGAGTAACTATTAAACTTTGTATTTTTTTATCAACGTGAAAAAATAGCATACTCAAATATGCATGGCATAATCACCAACATAACTTCGCCTCTGACGCTTTATTAGTGATAAAACATACCTGGATGTCGTATTCTTCCATTCCGGTCATATGCCCAGTAATGGAAGACCCTACGAGTAAATTATACATGGAAGATCATTCTCGATCAACAATGCGAAAACTGACGCGACAATCGAAACATCATTATTAAGGTCTTTTCTAATTAGCATAATGAAATTTAATAAAACTTGAATAAAACCTTCCAGACTTTATAAAATACAATGTTCTTTGGAACTCGCGTTTTGAAATGTGTTTTTAACATCAATTTCTTAAAAATGAAAGCATGCAAGCAAAAAATAAATCATGTGTGTCCGTTTAGGGTAGTACAATCCGGCAAGCCACATAACCGGTTTCAGTACTTTCCGTTGGGTCGAATTTTCAAATCCGCACGGAAACACATAAAGATACCCAGAATCCTCAACAAGTTGTCCACACGCACGAGTACACGTGCCAGTGTACAGCCTCATTATTCCAATTGCAGGACAAAGCTGTACAGAAACTGCACAGTGGGTGGACTCCATTACTGGATTTTCCAGTGAAGACCGACAGGCCCCAAAGTATGTAGGTTATGTACTACTTGAAAATATATTATTTGTGCCAATATTTTTTAAGATAATTTAACTCATACATACGGCTGCATTTGTTGAAAAACAATGCCGATGTTCTGCATGGCTTACATTAGGACGCTTGCATTAACCTAACGACTTCGAGAAAGTTTACCACGGCTAAATACGGATAAAGAAAATATGGCATTCTTAAAATATATTTGTTTTTATTGGGCAAGAACTGATATTTATTACTTTGGTTTGTTGTTTTTATGCTGATACTGCTGGCCCCAATTTCTCGAAACGTCTTAAGTCCCTTATAACAGGATTAAGCTAAACTCACTATTTTTGTCTTTCAATAATTTGCATGATATTTACCTCTTTAGGAGTTTTTATGCTTTAGAAAGGAAAAAATCATTATGATAGTCACAAATAACCATTTTTCATTTATCAAAATACAATTAAGAATGTACATTGCCTTATTGAAATAAGCTACTTAAGCCTGTTAAGCTTAAGAAGTTTCGAGAAATTGGGGCCTGATGATTAAGATAATGGTCATATATTTTACACAATAAACGGTATTATTGAGAAAGTAATAAAGGTTTAGAATATCAGGTATAATAAATAGTGGTTATAATGTTTATAAAACAATCATTTTATAGGTCCATTTTTTGCTTTAAGTGTGCCAGATTTTATAAACCTGGCCCCAATTTCTCAAAATATCTGAAGGGTTATTCACTTAATGTTATACACTACTGATTAATTTCCGTATACATTTTAATGCAAACAGACCACACTTTGAAAAAATGCCATTTCAAGCATTTCATATATATGATAAGACATTACGTTCAAAATTCCATTCAAAGCCAAATGATTAAACAATAAAATACAAAAAATAGTGTGCTGAGCTTGATCCAGTTAAAAGAGACTGGGGCCATAAAGTGATCGTAGTAGAACCGCGCGTGTATTAGACAGGTCTCACAGGCCTTTTAATAGGCACCGCACAGTGGTAGTTTAAAAGCATGCATTCGTGGTATACAGAGTTTATAGAACAATTCCTCATATATTAATACTTATATGAAACAGTTTGCACTAGTTCATGATAATGATACTGTTGATGATAATGATAATGCTTTAACATTCTCTCGTTGCCAATAATAATACCATTTATTTCTAGATGGGGCTCTGTTCAGGTTATTGGTCCTCCCGATGTTTACCCGGACCACGGGGATTCCGAATATACCTGGGCTCCGCATGAGGACAACATTGATGATGACGAATATATCCAGGTATAATTATTTGATATAATTTTAGTTCAATTCAAACGATGTTCCAGCGAGAATCTGGCATCGGGACACATTGGTAAATATTTAGTATAATTTAACCATATGTCTGGTCAACATTTAAGTTAGTAGGGGATGAAGGTTGCAGTATGGTCATCGTCGGATATCCAAGATCCATTTCGTAATTCTAATAAAGGAAGAATAATGGAATGGGTCAGTCGTGGACCATCCGTATGCGACATGGTATATTATCGATCACTATAATTGGTTTTGGTTCAATTGTCACATGTTTAAAGATTGTTAACTAGAGTTATGCCTGTATGTTTGTTTATAGTAACCCATTTAAGCAGCGATATTAAAGATGATATGAATCGCTCTGCAAAGTGCCTGTTTCCTAGCAGAAACCGGGGTACCCTTTAGTTTTGTATGCGAACGTTCAATGGTTGCACAAGGATCGACGACATCATGGGCGATCGGGCTAGGACAGATTTAACAAAACATTCAAATGAAGACAAGGACATACTTGGCTGATTTAAATACTATACTTATGGTATTTATGAACCATTCAATTATTAATCTATGAGCACGCCTTCGCTGAAGGTAATGTTTGCTGAACCAGTGTTGGTCACCGGTGTCGACGTTTATGAAACATGGCATTCCGGCTTCACAACAAGGATCCTTGCGTTTGATGGACAGAACTGGGTCATCTTATGGTCAACGTCGGCACCATATTATGCAGAACAAGCTCGCATTCATAGTCCAACTCTGGAGGTAAGTTTGGTGTTTTCTGTTTGATTGCTAATACAGGCCAACTCCGTTGGCTCGAACTACCTAGAACCAGCGAATATACCTCGAGTCTCGGAAAACTCGAGCAAAGCGGAAATGCTTACATTTAATATATATATTTATATCGACCATTTACATCCAGTTCGAGCTAGAGAGGAATTCGAGCCAAGCGAGTTTGAGCCAACGGTGTTCGACTGTATCAGAATTCACTTTATGGAAAAACAATCGAAGATAAACAGTACAAATGCAGCAAGCATTTTAAAGAGGCCCTCCTTGATTTGTATAGGCTTGGTTAGCATGTACAGAAATGTTTATCGGTGAAACAATCTGGAAGGCAACATATTTCTATTTTCAAAACTGTTTTATAAATATTTTAACTGCATCGAACAAATTAATTCCTAGGGTAAAAACAGTCTAAACGATGACTAAAAATATTGAACTAGCAATTGATATAACATTTCGGATAACTGTGAAGCAATAATTACTTTACATGTGTTTATTATGAAAACATAGTGCCGTACGGACATTTTTGAGTAAAATGAGTTTTTGGAAGAAAGTTTTGTTTTGAACATTTTAAAACAAACTAAAACATACACATGCATACCTCAAGCGTGATTTCTTATGTTGTTTTTGTATTCTTTTTGAATAAAAAATATATTCCATAATAACGGATATTTCAATCTGTTGGTGAATATATAAAAATCTTGATTTTTTTGTAATCCACCCCTCCCGTTTTTTAATTCTATTTTCATGAACATCAGAGGTTCAACACCTCTTCCAAAATCTGAAAAGCAAATAAAAATCAGAACTAAAAAAGAACAATAAGTATATGGTCATGTTCCAGGTAAGTGGTTTCCTGACCAGGGAGATCAGAGTACACGGCAATTGCACACCAAGTGGCTCGTGGATAGAAATTGACGCCATTCAGCTTCGCGGTTACCCTGCATCTTGTGGTATGCTTCATTGCTTATTTTGGGAATCTTTAAGACATTTGTTAATTGCTTTCAATTGGTTAAAATGTATTTGTCGGATACCATATAATTTTCTAGTCATTCCATTTGATTTTACTGGTGTATAAATTTATCAATGAGTGGACAATGACGAAATGCATCAGCCTTGGGACTTCGATGAAGTCTTTATAAACAATCGTTGCGCTTAATTCACTATAATAGCGACATACATTTTCTTCCTAATACGTAATATAAATATAAAATACGACGAAATCCGCTCCCAAACGTCTAAGACTCATCGAAACTATATGTTTCTTGTCTTTATAAGGTTGTTTGAAAAGTAAAGGTATAAACAAAATACTTACATAAACATATTTTGTTTAAGTACAATTATACTATGATAACATGTTTTCTGTTTTGTTCAGGCGTTATTTTTATGGTCACTGTGTTGGTTTGTGAGTGTTATCGTACTCCACATTGTTGTTACGGGACTGACATTTAAACTACACTATGTTGTAGTTAGAGTGACATTGGTATTCCACTTTGTTGTGTCGAGATTGACATATGTGTTCAGCTGTGTTGTGGTAAGAGTGACATTCGCACTCCACTATAATATAAGAGTGGTCTTTGTCTTCTTAGATGATGTGATAAGAAAGACATTCGTACTGTGCTATATTGTTGTGAGAGTGACATTCGTCCAACATTGAGAGGCTATGAGAGTGACATTCGTACTGTACTATATTGTTGTGAGAGTAACATTCGTCGCGCATTGAGATGTGATGAGAGTGACATTCGTACTGTACTATGTTGTTGTGAGAGTAACATTCGTCCAACATTGAGAGGTTATGAGAGTGACATTCGTACTGTACTATGTTGTTGTGAGAGTAACATTCGTCCAACATGGAGATGTGATGAGAGTGACATTCGTACTGTACTATGTTGTGGTGAGAGAAACATTCGTCCAACATGGAGATGTGATGAGAGTGACATTCGTACTGTACTATGGTGTTGTGAGAGTAACATTCGTCCAACATTGAGATGTGATGAGTGTGGCATTCGTACTGTACTATGTTGTGGTGAGAGTAACATTCGTCCAACATTGAGATGTGACGAGAGTGACATTCGTACTGTACTATGTTGTGGTGAGAGTAACATTCGTCCAACATGGAGATGTGATGAGAGTGGCATTCGTACTGTACTATGTTGTTGTGAGAGTAACATTCGTCCAACATTGAGAGGGTATGAGAGTGGCATTCGTACTGTACTATGTTGTGGTGAGAGTAACATTCGTCCAACATGGAAATGTGATGAGAGTGACATTCGTACTGTACTATGCTGTGGTGAGAGAAAAATTCGTCCAACATTGAGATGTGATGAGAGTGACATTCGTACTGTACTATGTTGTGGTGAGAGTAACATTCCTCGCACATTAAGATGTGATGAGTGTGACATTCGTCAGCATTGAGATGTAATGAGAGTGACATTCGTACACCAATTTGTGGCGAGAGAGACACTCGTCATCCTTTATGTTGTAATTAGAGTGACATTCGTACTCCATCATGGGGAGATAGTGTTATACTTGTTCCACTATGTTTTGTGTGGTTAGACTGACATTCTTTCTCATATATATGCTAAGGTTAGACTGGCATTCTTACTTTACTTTGTTGTGGTAAGACTGACATTTGTATTCATATATATTGTGATAAAACTAACTATCTTACTCCACTGTGTTGTGATGATAAGGACTTTCGTATGTCATTTAAGGAATGAATTGCGGGATTAATGCCATTATCGGGATATGAACGCAAATGGGCTGTTCAAATTGTGTAGAGTCCGTATGACTACACGCGTACTTTGACCAGCCCAATTGCGTTCATATCCCCGATTATGACATCGATCCCACAATTCATTACTTATATTTATACCAATAGTTCAGTATTTCATTCAAGAATTGTTAAAAAATACTTCATTTCATTTAAGAAAACCTAACAGTAATCCGTTCTTACCCATTCTGTTAATAGAACGACCCAACTGTAACCGGAAACATTTTATCAAATGACGTCACAATAACGCCGGAAAAGATCAACCACTTTAAATCACTTTTAAACGTAAAATTGAAATTCTTATGGCAGCAATGTATATAACATTTTATAAATTATCACTTTCTAAAATGTTGATTTATACTTAACGCGACCTGCTGACACAATACAAACAATAACAAGATCAACAATGTTCATGTATCGTTATGCGATGAATTACGATCCGAACATATCCGAAGATGTTACGTTCATCGCATGATAACTGCAATTGCCGAAAGGCAGTTCATGTAAGGAATGGTGTAAAAATAAAATGAGGTGTAAATATTTAGTGGTGAGAGTGACGTTCGAAATCAATTACCTTGTATGTGGTAAACGTTACAATAATACTCCACTATGTTGCGACGAGAGTTACATTTTTACTTCATTATGATTATGTAAGAATGGCATTTGACTCAACTATTTTGATGAGAGTGGCAAACTTAAAACATTTGAAATATAAATGGAAAGGTATTCAAATGAGATTTTTCCCCTTTTGTTCCACATCGGTTAATTAAACGCCATCCTGACAAAGCATGAGAAAAATGGGTGTGTTGCAGTACTAGTTTTTCATATGCTTATACAGATTTATCTTGTATGCTGTCTATGTTGTATTGTTCTATCCACTTTTTGGTTGAATGGAAGGCTTTTCTGGGGGGGGGGGGGGGGGGGGGGCAATAACCTGTATAAAATAACCATACTCTTTAGAGGATACCACCTTGAAAAACACGTTGCTCCCTTGGCAACCTTGATTGTCCTTGGCCTTAAGTTTCTCGTCAAATGTGTACATTAAGCTTGAATAAAGGTTGTTTCATTTACCATGGTATACCGGATAGATCAAACAGTTTGTTAATTTTAGCATCTATTACCACATTATCAGAACAAAGTATTAAATTTGGGTAATATTTTGAAGCATAATCTTTCCGTCCTGTTGTTATATTTGTAGGCATTTAAGAGAAGGCAAACAGTTTGTGTTTATAGCTGCTTTTCACAATGAATATATCCATTAGCATACAATTAACAATTATAAAGATACAAAAGCGCAATGTTGATTAATATATGGTATACATACTTTCAGGCTGCGTAGAGATTTCGCAATGGGCGCAGACATTGACAAGCGTTTCTTCTGAAGAACCTGACAATTTGTAAATGCATTCTATTTTACTTATCTTAGTCACAGAAGTACATACTTGATTAGATTCAAAACTGTTGCAATTATTATGTGTTTAATTTGTTGTCATCCTTTTCCATTGTAAGAAAAGATATTACATAAAACCGATCTTTAATTTTTATGAATATATAAAAAGCAACTATTTTGATATTACAATTTGGATGTCAGACCTAAAATACGTGAACGTATCTTTTTCAAACATTACACGCATGCTTGTATTTAGCTGCACGAATACAATTTCGGATTGAAAATAACGCATTCAAATTTAATAAAAAAAAACCCGATTGTTTTATCATTTCTCGTACAGAGAAGTAAACTGATTAATAAAGAAACCGTCCAACAGGCAAAAAGATGTTGTAATGCTACTAAATTCCTTTGCTTCATCAGGTGGATGGCGTACCAAGTGCTTGGAGTGAGTGACGCCTATCCATCCTCGTCAGATAGCATGGGAAAGGCGTGGAAACAGGCCAGTTCAAACCTTGACAATGATGAATATATACAGGTACAAAATACTAGTTGGCTTTTGTGCGTGTGCGCGTGAGCGGTCGCGTTTGTGTGTGTGTGTGTGTTGTGTGCGCGTGTGCGCGTGTGCGTGACTAATATCTCATCCAACCGTTATACAGGTAAACATAAGAGTTAAGGTCGTGAGATGTGGGAATAAAACTGCTAAAATCTGATTACATTTTGGTTATTTTTAACCACTGATCAATATTAGAAGAAATGCATTTTACAATCATTTTCACTGATTGGACGATAGCCTTATCATTTATGCAATGCAGTGTGCGTGTGCTGAATGTAAATGGCTCATAATAAATTGTATTGTACATTTAATGTCAATATCGTAAATATCATGAATGTTTTGTAAATTTGGACTAAGATCTGGTCTTGTCCGTATAGTATGAATATGAATTATCTCTAATTCTAGATCAGGTACAACAACCACGTTTACGTTACTGGCGTTGACGTTTACGAGACGTACCGTCCTGGTTCCGTTAAGAATATCGACGCTTTTAACGGCTCGTCGTGGGTGACGCTGTGGAGCATCCCTACACCTAATCCTACCGGAGGGTCTCCTCGGATATTCAGCCCGGCTCTCAATGTAAATACTCTGTTCACGCAATAAGACTTGAAACATCAAGGGGCCAGGGGGATAAATCGATTTTTATTAGTTCACAAGAGACTAACAGTTTAATGCGAGGTTTACTGTGGAATAGGAATCTGCTTCTTATTAAATGAGTCGTAATTTTGCTTTCCGCTAGGATCAATTTCTATCAGTTACTCAAAATGGCCGTCAATTTTGGTTTCTTCCCATGCATCAGACTCAAACATTATTGGTTTTCGTTCCGATCGAGCTTAAATAAGTTAATATAAACATTAACACAGACCGTTTTCATTTCAAAATTAAAAGTTGGTCATAAGACGGGATTGCACCAAACCATATTCCAAGCCAAGATTATGCATTTTGTATTTTCAACCCATGCGTGAAAATACTACCCACAATTGAGTTTAGCTGGCCCTAAGTTTAGGTTAGCATTTCAACGAGGTTAACTTGTAGGAAACCTAGTTGGCATATAGGTTAACAGTAAACGTAAGGCTATATTTTGACGTCAGGACCGAACAAATCAATCAGCGTAACTCATGATGCATAAATAACACAAAATGATAAGACAATTGAGACAAGTCTTGAGTTAGAGGTCGTGTGTTGGAGACTCACCAGAGAACCATTCTCATAGCCTCTGAAATAAGATACTAGGGTTGGTATTCAATATTCAACTTTAGTCAATCTTATGGTCATTCATCTTTAACTTCATTCACTTTGTTCGTCAATTCTTAATAACAAGTTATCCGATTAGCTACATCGTTCTTAGATCAAATTTGGAACAATATTAAATACCAGCCCTAAATTGGTTTCTACACGGAAAACAAACTCAAATGTGCGTATAACAGCTAAGCAAATTATAAATTAAATTAGGCTTAGCAACAGAATAAACAAGACAAGAATAAAAAATATCTTCATAAAATGTTTGGCTACTTGGCTTGTCGCTGTATTGTTTAATTATACTTTTATAAAACGTTTCGTGGGATTACAAAACAAAGATCAATACTAGCTTCTTAACATTAATTGTTCTTGAGCAAATATGTTTCGGTCAAATCAATCATTGCTTAGAATAGGTAAACATGCCATGACCGTCTTATACTTTTGCATGGGGTATATAACATTGTTTGCATACTATTTCGTGGAATGTATTCCTGAATAGCGCCTTACATTCACTTATTGTTGGTACCCATTCAAATGTTTATTGAGGCACGCTAAAGACGTACTATGCCTTCAAACTAGACAAACATTCCGGTACAATTAAAGCTGCACTCTCACAGATAAAACGTTTTGAATTTTTCTTCTTGGATCGAGCCAATTTTTGCGAAAATGCTTGTAAACTAGAGATATAAGACTGCTGACAATAAATCGGATCGAAAGTTTTATTATTTATATTAAAAATATGGTGTTTTATGCATTTTACTGTAAGAGAGAGTAACGCTTTTAACAATAAATCATACATTTCCGAACGTAAATATGAAAAGATATCCTCATCTTATTTAATACTTACCGTCCAGCACGATAACGCAAACCCTAACATAATTAAATCAAGAAATCCATTCTAATTTAATGACATTTGTTTTTGTATCTTGTGACGTTGTGTTAATCTTGTCTGTTTCAGCCTTGATAATTGTTCCAGAAATCAAGGTTAAAGTGTAAACTGGTATGCTTGTCCCTGTAGTTTTCATTGTATAATAATGTTTCCGCTTCAGACTCCATATGTGTACACGAATGAGCTACGCGTGCATGTTGACTGCCAAGCCGGCGGTGTGACGGACTCGGTGCAACTAGATGCTGTCCAACTGCGAGGATACACATGTGGTAAGAGCATTTAAACTGTTCAAGAGTAGTCTGTACAACATCCACATTTTGCGTATTCGTCCACAGAGTGGCGTTGGAATACATAACGTGTCCTACTTCGTCTACAGTATAATATTCAAAGTAAATATTAGAGTTCATCGCGTTCAATACCTTGTCTACAGTATAATATTCAAAGCTAATATTAGAGTTTAGATCGTTCAATACCTTATTCACAGTATAACTTTCAAAGTTGATATTAGTGTTCAGATCATTCAATACCTTTTTTCAAAGTATAACATTTAAAGTTAATATTAGAGTTCAGATCGTTCAATATTTTTTTCACAGTATAACATTCAAAGTTGATATTACAGTTCAGATCGTTCAATACCATGTCAACAGTATAGCGTTCAAAGTTAATATTAGAGTAAGAGTTACGTCTTCAGTAAAATGCGGTTGTACTTATCTTTCAGAACAAACTTGTGAGATGTCGACACAGTGGGTTCAGTCTGTTGCAGATTTCTCGTCTGAAGTTTCAAATGTGTAAGTATATTGCCTGCTATGTGTATTACACATATTAAACACTTTTATAAGGTGGTTAGTAAACATTATAAACAATCAAACTCAACTTCTATGAGGATCTTTGGTTACTGAGTGTATACCTATAGTAGTCAAATCCAAAATGTTGGGGAAGTTGGGCCTAGTCACGGTACTGATACCTATCCAGGTATACACATTTGGCGCCATTTGGCACAGGGTGAGAAACATGTGAATGCAGACCGGGGCTCGAATCCAGGACCCCTTGCTTACAGGGCGAGTGCTCTGCCGACAGAGCTGCCTTCCCCTCTTACACACCTTTTCACACCCTGTTTTATCATCGGTATCCTAATATAAGATAAATAGCATATGCAACTTCAATATTTTAATGATAAGCTTTTATAATATTAATATGCTAGGTTGAGGAACATTTGCTGATAACGAATAAATTCATGACGAGGTATTCCATATTTACTTCAGAGATTGGGCAGCTATAAAGGTGGTAGGGGCTCCGAATGTGTATCCGACCTACGGTGACTTACGCGAGGCCTGGGCACAGTCAGTCAAAGATGAGAACCAGTACATTCAGGTGAACAATCTCCGCGCAGTGGTTACTGATATTTGCCGTACAGTATTCATTGTCGTCACGCACATAACGTGATGATGATCGAAATCCCGGGACTGCGTTGAAAAGCTTATTCAGATATATTTTATCTGTTGGATATGAACTAACATATTTTTAAACTATTCAACAAGCCAAGAAGGTAAAGATATGAAATATAATCTAAATCATAAAAAAGCATTATAGCTAAGATTCAGCTATTTTTCTATCGTGATTGAAGAGATCTGTCATGCTTGCCAAGGGAGATTACTACATTGAAGATTGTCAGAAGAAGCAGCTTATTTGTGCTGTGCCTCATGGCCGAATAGGTTGGGCGTATTGAAGCTCTGACATATGTAACATATAAAAACTGAATGTAAAGAATAATGAGCGTTCGATATTTTGTTAAAAAAGGACCGTTACTAAAAATAGATGTAAACCTGAAATACTATTTTTTTGCTTAAGGTTGTGTACAGTACATCCGTACACGTGACTGGGATTGCTGTTTACGAGACGTACAATACTGGGGGAGTAGTAGAAGTCAGCGCCTTTGATGGATGCAAGTGGATAACCCTCTGGTCAAGGGAAACACCAGAGCTACATGGAGTGTCCAGAATCTTTACTCCAGCTTTGACGGTATGTACGGATACAAGCACTTTGTCAATAGTTATGTAGTATTTTTTAAACACACTACTGCTTTTATGTTGAATGAGCTTTTTCAGGTTTTAAAGCATTCGAGTAGTAGTGGAGTTAACTCCGACCCAATCCGGACATTCAAAGACCACCAGAAAGGATGTTAAAGGATCACACAAATGCAAAAAAAAACCTGAACGACTAGTCCGAGCAGTAACTAAAATCTAAGGCTTTTTGGTGTGCAACTTTTATAACTGACAACTAACGACAGGCAGATAATATAACCGGAATAATTGAAACAAAAAACATATTCTGTAGTTTTCATCACGTTTTTAAAGAGAATTCATACTCAGATGATAACGAAAAAGAATCCTAACATAACACCATTATTTTAACAAAATGTGATGTCTCTAAAACTGTAACGACATATCCGATAATTTTATTCGCAAACGATACAAACTCTCCTACTTTTACGGTAGTTTTAAACGAAAACGTTTTGTTTTAATATCGTTGACATACACCAAGAAAAGGGTTTTAGCCTTTGTGAAATCATTATGTGTTCTCTACTACCAAGACATTTGTGTTAACCTTGAAATAATAGCATCATGAAGTAAGGCTTATAAATCATGTTTTAGCTATTATGTATATGTGGCTTGATATATGTATTATCTTAAGGTTGGGAACGTATTGACCAATGAAATTCGAGTGCACATTGACTGTACGGCACAAGGCTTCGGTGACAGGGTAGAAATCGATGCAATACAACTACAAGGCTACGCATGCTCCGCAGGATATGGAAATTCGGCATTAGGTATATTTATTCATTGCAAAATTAAGCAAGAACCGAGACATGCTCTATATCCACATTAATGTTTTGTTTAATAGCTTTTAAGTTTTTTATTGAATATCGAATAACGCTTAATTCCGTTTTTCAGACTAGAATTAACCAGACGGCAATGGTATAAACCATTGATGCACAGGTTATTGTTTGGCATACAAGAAATGGTATGAAATACCACTCAAGTCGGTGGTAGAGGGCGTGGATAGTGTTACACATAACTGTCGATGAAAAGTTTAAATTAAACCGAGACTGTTGTTTGCCTATTTGGGATGGAGTGTGTCCTTGTATATGTTGTATAATGAGTTTATTTAAACTATTAAATAGAACATGTTCATTTTGCTTAACTTATTAATTTAGTATTTTATATTTTTAGATCAGGCGTGCCCTATTATCTCGCAATGGGTGGATGGCGTCGTTTCCTACTCATCTCAATTCCCCAATGGAGACGGAGGGTAATCTAGTTAAAATGACACTTTTATACAAAATCAATACATACACATGTATAACAAACATAATTTTTGAGTGGTAAAACTTTAACTACTAAATAAATAATGCATTTATGGAAAATATTAATTACTGATAACACAATTGTAACCTTGTAATTAATAGCTGTAAACGCATTTTTTTTGAATGATTGGTGAGTGCTTAAAGATTTATCCATCGTCTCATAAGGTAGAAATACCTTTATTCTGCACCTTTCTTTCAAATTAAACTCGGTATCCTTCATAAGAACCATTCTTTTCGATATGTATTCATCCTTTTTGGTAAATGAAAGCAATTGTATTAATTGTGGTAAATTTTAAGTGCATCTTTAATTATAAGTATAGGCCAGAGAAGGGCAAACGAAAACTATTTGTGGTCATTATCGACGGATACAGGTATAAGCAGTGGCGTCCAGGCGCACTGTTGGGATCTAATGTGCGGCGGACTTTGGTTCCATTAAAAAGAACTTACCGTTCCAAGACGGTCGTCCCATCGCTTATTGATAATGCTAGTTTGATGCGTGTGGTAGTGTTGTTTGTATGTTTGTGTCTCTCTTTCAGTGTTGCTGGGCCGCTACTTTGTGCCTCTAAACAGGGTTTAAATTTGAGGGTTTTTTTGCCCCTGTAGTTTACAATGTATTGTAGCTTTGTGATTGATCTTATACGGCGGGTCATGGCCCTTTATTAGTCGGCCAATTATTGTTATGGATCAATTAACGGTTTTATTGGGTGTGGGTGCGGGTCAGTTTGGTAGAACAAATCACCATAAATTACACCAGAATGCATCAATTCAGGCTATAATTTGCCAACCTTGAGGACCCCCATATCCCTCACATCATGTTCAAAGCCTTAATCTTAAGGTTCCTTGGAAAAGCTATATGCTTCAAGAGCATCTCTCTCCAATCTTGGGTCATAACCTGGACTCGTTCGTAAGATCGGATATGACTTATTTATCAAGGAAGCACCGATACAAATCAGCTTGTATAACAACAAATCCAAAATATAAACATGATATGTCATCATATATTCACGGAGTATTCACAATAAAATGTTTGTTTTCATAATAAACAATAAATATTATGGATGGCGAAGCTTTTATATCATCATCAAGGGTCACAAGTATTGACCCCACCAAGTGATATAAATACATGTGCATCCGTTTATAGATACATATGCAATTTTACCTGCAGAGACAAGCGCAGTAATCAACGAATAACGAAACCTTCTTAGAGGCACAGGGTTAGGCCTGGGAAACACTGAACAAGGATAACGCAATTCAACAAAACAACACAGACAAATCGCACCATGCATCAACATAAACACTCCATCAACATAGAAAAAAACAAAATATATAAACCAAATCGGAGCCAATATCAACATGAAGACAATGATTCATATAAAGAAATCATATAACCTGATAAACAGATTTTAACAATCTGATACAAAAACCACCATGTGTTTGTCCAATATTCATTGTTTTTTCAGATGGTTCGCAACTCAAATCATTGGTCCAAACAACGTGTATCCAAACTACGGTGACATCGCTGGAGCCTGGGCTCAGGCTAAAGTCCAGTGCCAAAACACACAGTATATTCAAGTAAGATACGTTGTGTGTGAAAGGTTTACGTATAAGTAAGAATGACGATTTAGAGGAAGAAATAAACTTTAATAGAATGACTTTATTTCGAATCTAAATAGAAAATGACCCTCATTTGAATATCCCAGAAACAAATAGAACTCTATGAACCGTAAGCATTGGTTTCTATCAATTTGATCGGTTAACATTGTTATAGTACTATAGATGTCATCTCACACCCAAGAAATTGCCAGGAAATACTCTAATGGTCTTTCAATATTGACTTCAGCAGCATAGTTTAGTAGCTGATTAAGTCTTTGGTTTTATCAAAGAGAGCAGACATTTGTAGTCATCCGCCAATAGGTTTAATTATGCAATACTTACTTTTAAACTAGCAGATCAGTTAAATGCCCAACCTTTTGTGTTATACAATTTGCTGCAATACTGGTTCCTACCCAGGACCTGGACTCAATGTCAGCTTTTAGTTTTCGTTGCATTTGAGTTTGAAGAGACTAATATAAGCATATTAATTGAAAGTAGCTGCATTATTTAAAGTTTTTTTTAATTTGCAGGTGCCCTATTGAAATCACCCTGCCCATCCGTTTGTATGTATGTCGGTCCGTCCCATTTTTTAATAGCTTATAAACCGTTCAATATATACAATTCATACTTTTCAAACTTCCTGCCAGTTACAAAACGCGTTTTTGAGTAGGATTCATGTCCCTTTATAAAAATCGAAAAAAGACGTTTTGAGTTTTTTTTATAACTTGAAACCTTTCAAGATATTAAGTTCAAACTTTCCATACTTTCCCAGGCCCCAATTTATCGAAACTTCTTAAGCTTAACAGGCTTAAGTCGCTTATTTCAATCAGCCAAAGTACATACTGAAAATGAATTTGGATAAATGAAAAATGGTTTATTCTGATAATCATACAGATTATTCCTACATAATTTCTAAAAATCTTGATGAAGTAAATATAACACATTTTATAAAACAACAAAAATAGTGAGATTAGCTTAATTGGTATAAGGGACTTGAGAATTTTCGAGAAATAGGGGCCAGAGTAATAACAAGCTTTTTGTGACAAGTCGTATGTAAATGAATTTAAGTATAATGATGTATATGACGATTGACATATATAGATTCTTGGTTAAATACTTTTGTATGTGTCACTTCCAATCGAAGTCTTATTGATCAAATATGTGTCCCTTCAAATAGAGGTGTAATTAGTTCAAATATGTGTCACTTCCAATCGATGTCTTATTGATTTATATATGTTTCACTTCCAATCGAGGTCTTAGTTCAAATATATGTCACTTCAAAATGTAGCCTTATTGGTTCAAATATGTGTCACTTCCAATTGTGTTCATATTGGTTCAAATATGTTTCACTTCCAATCGAGGTCTTATTGATTAAAATATGAGTCATTTCCAGTCGAAGTCCCATTGGTTCAAATATGTGACTATTCCAATCGAGGTTTTATTGCTTCAAGTATGTGTGACTTCCAATTGAAGTCTAATTACTATGACATTTCAGAACAACCAAATGATTTGTCATATCTTTATTATTTCAAATGAATAGTTTATTTGATTCATAAATAAATATACTGCCTAAATGAAATAACATTATGACTTTATATGCGTTTTTGTTCTGTTGGACATGTTTGCAATAGCTGAACATACATTCGTATTATTTGACTCGAAGCTTTATGACGTTACAATCACCACACCATCCTTCGGTAACATATACATAATTTATATGAACAAGTTGTCAGTGTATGGATAATGTAGATGTATGTCACATATGCAAGCAAATTATAATGATGCGCTGATGGCTGTACAATTAGTGTTGTTGTTAAATTGCAACTTGTAGCATATATATAATATCAAACACTCAGGTCACATTTGCAACAGCAGTCTACATTACTGGGGTAGATATCTACGAAACCTTTCACGCTGGTGGTGTTTATGCTATAGAGGCCATTGATGCAGTCTCAGGTGGCAGTACACATTTGTATGGCCCTACCGCTGCAACCATCAAAGAGACTGCTAGGGTGTTTCGTCCTAATTTGCAGGTAAATTACTACTTGAAAATCGAAAGAAGAAAAAATGAATTATTTAAGTAATGTACTTTTTGTTTCACCCTATTTTAAAGATATGCTTGTATTCTACTGAACAAACATATAACACTACTTAAATGTTAAGTACGTTTAGAATATAATTTAAAAGAAGACAAACCTTTATTCAAGAATGTTTTTATATTGTATATGCTAGTACTATGTATACATTGTGGGTATTTGTTATGACAGATGTGTATGGGTCCCTGAACTATGAAAGTTATATGTATACTTATTGACATTTGTCATGGCAGGTGTGTGTAAATGTCCCTGGACATTGCATGTACTATGTACGGGTTGTGGTCATTTGGCATGATAGTTGTGTGTAAGTTTCCCTTGACCTTGTATGTACTTTAATAAGCTTTGGGCAGTGGTCATAACAGGACAGGTGTGTTTAGATTTCCCTGAACATTGCATGTATTTTGTGTACGTTGTTGAAATTTATCATGACAGGTGTCTAAACCATCATACGTTATATAGATATCATTTCCTTACATTCAAATAAAGTTGATAATAAGTATAGCACAGAAAACATGTTTCAATTGATATTTATATAAACATATCATTTCAAGCTAACGTTTTTGCAAATTTATCCAGTATGCTATAGGTGACAAGTTAAATATTTTTTATCAAATCAACCTAATAATGACATTATACATTTCAGAACACGTTTGTATACTCCAATGAAATTATTGTTAGGGTTAACTGTTCAGCTTTCGGGACTAATGAATGGGTACAGATTGATGCGATTCGATTACATGGATATTCTTGTTTAAATAGTAAGTAACCTAGTTTAACTATTATGTATCCGCTGTAAACAAGAAAGTGTGCTATGTTGAACTAGGATGTATAAGCCAATGGCCGTCTTCGCAATCATGATATAATAACTAAGTATAAGCCATTACGTATCCCAAGTTCAATTAAATATCCGCGTTCAACCAATAAGTATCTTTTGGTCAACTATTAAGTTCCCTTGTTCAAGTATTATTGTCGAGCTATTAAGCATCCCTTTTTCAACTATTTAATAACCTTGTGCAAGTATTCCTGTCCAACTAATTTTTCAACTATTAAGTGTCCCTTTTCAAGCATTAAGTGCCCTTGTTCAAGTATAATTGTCCAATCATGAAGCATCCCTTTTTCAATTATTTAGTATCCTTATTCACTATTAAGTATCCGAGTATTATATGTATTATCTATTTAGTAATCTTGTTCATAAATACATCATTAGCAGTTAGTGCTCACGCGTTGCATACATATGTTTTGATTGAAACAAAAAAATAACAGAACAATTGTGTCTGTTTTAATTGTGGGATACCACATGAGGTCTCAGTCTGCTCGTCTACAGCCATCTGGAATCATCAAACACTACCAATCCTTACAGCAATCACAACTATATCCCTAGAAGTTATATCTCTAAATAAAAAAAGCATCTATGGCTGCAAAATACCGAACCTATCAAACATTTTAAAGCGGAAAGCTCTTCAACTGATGGTGAAATTTATAACAGTATTCTGTCTTACTTTAGACCCAAAAGGAAGAAAAACAAAAATAGATTCGCGCCAATAACATGCAAGACTAAATATACATATTTTTATAGCTTTCTTTACTGCGGTAGTTGTGAAATTTTATTGAGCTGTCATCACACTACAATTCTACTGAATGAACAATACCTTTATTGAAGGAGCCATTTTCTGTATTAATTAACAAAGAAACGTTCTTAACCCATTTTGCCTACAGACCAACAAACAAAAACGAATGTTAAAGGTTATTTCCTGTACTGGTAACCACGTGTCCCGGTTCCTCAGGGTCAAATTCTACTTAGCAATACCATTGATTTGTTACAAGTATAGAAAAATCAACAAAATTGATAGAAGGTGACTTTAATCTTCAAGTCGCCTTCCATTGTCGGTTACCAGTACAGGAATCAATCAATGAGCACTTAAAGCTGCAAGAACTCGAGTTAGATATTACGTATATACCTACTTCGTACTTTATTGAACATTGATCAGATATTAAGCATTGCTTCTCAAGTATAAAGAATCCTTGTCCAACTACATTTAATGAACAATTAAGTATCATTTTTCAACAAGACAGCAAAATGGTTCAACTATTAAGATGACAGGCAAATATGTTTTTGTAGGTGCGCGGGAAACTAATCATTATTTAATGAACAGCACAGACAAATCGTACTCGCATCATTCTATGACGTCGCGACTAATAGTTCGCTAGCGGGTTACAGTACGGCGTAGCAGTGAACAATGTGTTTCGCTGAAGTTAACTTTAAATTGCATAGGACATAAAAGGTGTGAGGTATAATATATATTCAGTAAATTGACTTACTATTTTAATTTAAATACTTCTCTAGCTTGCATCAACCCGGATTTCCAGACATGCGTGAATTGCAAAATGGGGCCAGATTGTCCTACGAACCCCACCTTTACCGATGGTATAGGCATGCCAGAAGCCTGTCAACAGAATTGTCTGGGAGACCCAAACTGCTTGACAGGATGTTATTCAAGGAGTGGAAGTCGTTGCTATACAAACAATGTTCCCAATTAGATTTTGATCTAGGGCATGTTTCGTACAGGAAATCATGCAATGGAGGTACCCGTTAAAATATGTCATATTGCGCTATACATTTTAGCTGTAGAAGCGCCATTAACTTCTTTGCATCGAATATTTGTTGTTGTTGTTTTTTATATTCTGCTTTACTCATGTTCATATAAACTTGATTTTTTTTTACCGCCCTGGTTTCACAAAAAAACACTTAAATCCCATTACCGACTTAGCAAAGACTTTTACCTGAATGGATAGTTAGTATTACTTTGTGATCGGATTAATTGTCAGGTAACGGTTCTCCTTATTGGATATTTGGTTTGAATCAATACTCCGTTGCTCTATAAGTTTCTGTAAGGAAAATTACATGATGTATGAAAGTTATTGTTCTGTTTTTATGTTTCGATCCGTTTGTCAGTTGTTTTCGCCTTATATTTAGTTGCGTGGAAACAATTGTATTGGATTTCAGGAGGGAATTCATTTGCATGTCCCTTTTCTAAGAAGATGGGGTATTTAGGTACATAAATGGTAAGGGCTAACTAGTCTTGAATAATAGACGTGTTATACGGGATTCTTCCAATCCCTAACGTCTAAACGGGTTTGTGCAAAAACAAGGGGGTTTTGAAAAAAAATGAAATTGTATTTAGAGAAATAGTTTATGTCTCAAATAGATAATAAAGGGTTATATTCATATTTTACCATGTACGTGCAAATATATTTTCCACAAAACAAGCATTATATTCTTTAAAACACATGATTTACCTTTACAATGAAACGAAACTTGACTGACAGAGACAACAATTATGCCAAGCGTAACAACTCGACCATCTCCGGAAAGCTTCGAGATAGACCTCGTAAATACAATCGTAACAACTCGACCAAGGCCAAAGTGTTCCGATTGTTGTAAAATTGTGAACCACAGCCTTGCAGGCGCCCTTCATGTGCATATCGTTATGTTTTGACAGTATTAAATGAAGAAATACACATCAAACTCATAATAATGTGTTGGATATTCATTTTCTTGTGTACGGAACTAATATAAAATAATATTATCTGATAATATTTCTTGTTTTTATGATATTTTATAGACGCAATATACTTTAACCCGGAATCCCGATCGGAATAACTTCCCACTTTTAGTACAAAACAATTTGTACGTGATGGATTTGCCACATCAAAAATCGTAAAAACATCCGTCAATGTACAATTATTTGCACTAGGCCAACAGTGTAGAAATTTGTCCGTTTTCATATTTCCTAAAAACTTTGTGAACTCTTCAAAATGTCTCTAAAACAGGTACTCAGGGTGCCAATTGTTACACAAATATCTCTTGTCTAGTCTTACTTTTTTTGCTGGTTTTAGCTAAGCATTAATTTATTTTACTTTATCTAAGAAATTTACCTCCATCTTTCAGACTGTCAAAACTATGCAATTGTAAAGATGTATGACAAGACCGGATATTGCTCGGGCTGTGGGAAAGTGTTATATACGCAAGCTTCAAATGAACACGCTTGTCTGGAACAGTGTCTGGAGGTTTCAGGGTGTCGTACGGTTACGTACCACTATACAGATGGAATGTGTTATTTGCATCAATGTGAGGAGTATGCTGACACGACTGGGACTGTATTGTACCGACGTCTCTGTATTGACGGTACTATATTTTCCCCCATTTTAAAGGTTAAATTATGCACATGTTTAAGTAAATTCAAATATGACATCTAAACTGGTATTGAAGCAAAGTTAGACGTATGATGGAACTACATTATTTGTTACAACTCGACCATTTTCGGTATGCTTCCATACGAACCTCGTTAATAGGTTTCAAGATATACGTATATGTGATGAGGCCACTTGCGGATTAACTTAATAGATAAGGTTGAAAACACACACAACACGTTTTCGATATGGGCGCCGCCATAATGGACTATTTTTAAAGACCCGTCTGATGTTATATATGTTGGATAAGTCTCGATACGGGAACGTTATGTATCAGCATTGATAGTTAGAAATATATAAAACATTTTAACATGTTCGTCAAGCACAACAAATATGTCCTATTTTCTTAAGATTTTTTGCCTATTTAAATGCAATTTATACTTCATAGCGCGTGCTTTAAAGATATAACTTATACGTGAGAACATTAAACAATTGACATTGATGATTTCAGACTGCACCCGTGATACAACACAGACCTGCATAAACTGTGGGATGTCAACAACATGCCAAGCTCCATATACGTAATATTTCATTAACAATATATTCATATAAATGATCTTACTAATGATATACATATCATTAACGTTGGATCCTGGATCAATAAATTAACCGTTTGATCCCATGTATCTATTACAGAGTACCGAATGCACCTAACCCAGTGTAAGGCTACCATTACATCATATATTTTTATTGGTTATGGATATAGTCAGTTTGCTTCATCGAGAAAAATGAGTGCCGTATTATCGCATAAAATATTCCACATTTAGCGATGATTAAAATTGACAAGGAAAACTATAGTTTATAATATAAGCATACCAATTACTTGTTACCTCGTATATATTTATATTGCCAATGTACATTGTGAATTACTCTTATTCAATAAGGTATCAGATATTTACCAGACGGACTATTGATTTTTGAGTATTTCATTTTAAAAATGACCACATTCCCGAAATAAATAACAGGACGAACGCCAATAACATTCACTCAGAAATGTGCCTCAATGGATCAATGGCGACGTACCCTGAAAGTCAAGCTGCTGTGTTTAATCCGGACTTGCAGACTTGTGATTTCTATGGCTGCTCTCAAGTAACGTACAACCTTGGAACAACTACATTTAGAAAAGCCTGTCACGGCGGTAGGTTATGCTGAAATAAATATATGAAAAAAAAATAAAAAAAATGTGTCGATTAGCAACAATAGTTTGTATTTAAGACAGTTAATAGTTTATTCCCAAATAAAGCATTCAGATATCAATTTGAATCAAGACGACATTTTTAACTACTTTCTCTCCATTTGTTCACATGTTTTCCGTACCATTATGACTGATAATGAGGCAGTATATTGATTTTGATGTTCGAAATGTTTGTTGGAAGAGTTCTGTTCTTTGCTTGTACGTATTCCCGTTTTATTTGTGTTCCATTTAATAAACATCATAGTTCTGACTTAACCTTGATTTTCTCTGTAGATGTTACATATCGCGGTTCTGTTTATGACATTAGTATGGCGTCATGACTTCGTTTTGGGGGAAAAGGCATTTTTCAGCCTTGGTGTAATTCAATATACATTCTTTGTACTTAACCTTGAAGTTATTCAGTACACAAATTATCGGTTACCTCCAGATTGCCCCGTGTTCTCATTGGAGATATCAAATACCTTGGGCCCTGCTTGTAACAGCATGGACAAGGACGAAGGTGGCGTTGATCTGGACTTTTGCATAGACCGTTGCCTCAACATGGTTGGGTGCAGAGCGGTATTGTACTCAGCCTCTGTTGAAGGATGTCGCTATCACAATTGTACGGATACAATTACAGGACCAGGGATTGATCCTGTAGAAATGATATATGTGAAAAGAAATTGTAATTCAGGTAATTATATGATGAAAAGTTTTACAGACTTTCATAACCACATGTTTATCAATGTTGTAACAGTTATTACACGAGAAGCTCCGACTTATACAGCCTTACCATTTGGAATGAACATGAAATTAGTAAATTATAATGAAAAATATTGTTTTTACAATTATGCTAAAAACGTTTTCGAAATTTAATCCTCATTTAACTAAACTTTCAGAATGCACGAAAAACTCGACTGCCGTCTGCACTAACTGCAATGCTGGTCCAACTTGTCGTGCTGTGACTAACTATATCAGGCAAACGCCTTGGCAGTGCGATGCTATTTGTGAACAGGAAAGCTGGTGTAACATGGTCGTATTCAATGCAACTGACGATTTCAATGCAAGTTGTATTCTGTTTGAATGTACAGATGTGCAGATATCATCAGATACGTACACAACGCATAGGCAATCATGCGCAGATGGTAACGTAAAATTTAAAATTCTGAATAGCATGTATCCGAAATAGATGATGCTCTCATGCTAGATATCATGATATCGAATAAAGCCGACTAAGGGCAGTGTCTGTTCTGGTACTATAGTAAAGACAGTCTAAAAGTACTTTTTACAATATAATGTGAAACATTTTAATGAGCCGGTGTTGATGAGTAATATGATTTAAAATAACACTTTGATATCTTCTAATTGATTATTTTTTTTTGTATTAAATGTATAAGTTACGTATTGGTATCTGGATGCTGCCTGAAATATTGGTCCGTATGACCTTTCCAATAGTTAAAAAATACATTCGTTTCTGCTTTAGATTGCTTGCATTTTTCTTTGGAAGTCATCCAAACAAACAGTTTGGCATGTTCAGCAACCCGTAGTTTGGACGGTGAATTTTCATTCGAAAACTGCATTGGGTTGTGTATTGATACACTGGGGTGCCGATCAGTGAAGTACAATTCTAACAGCGTAACAGGTCGATGTAGCTTTTACCCTTGCGTAGATTTTACTACCGCTGTCGCCATTCAATCTGGTGTTGTCTTTGTGAGAAGACTATGCCAGCAAGGTATTTATTATAATGAGCAATTTTAACTAATAATGTGCATCCTTGCTATTTGGTAGAATACAGCAACATAATTATCAGAGTAAGTTCTCACCAAACGTTCAACATTGCATGAGGGTGTTCCTCTCCTTCCGACGGGGACTTAAGATACAATTGTTCGTAGATGATATAGAGCATTTTGCTCATGCTGAATCAGAGATTTCGCGGCGAAATGCAAGAAGTTCAAAAACGTGTTTTAACTAAATGGTTCATACTTTTCTTTAATGATACACAATTGACATTTGATGAATACATCAATTCGGGATGTATTTATAACTCTCACTTTATACTACATACATAAAGTACCTTCCTTTCCAAATAGATTGTGGTCGTCTGTTCACAACAACATGTTCGAACTGCGGAGTGAGTCCAACGTGCCCTGTTATTAATGATGCAATAATGTCAACGTCTCAAGAGTGCGACGCACACTGCTCACAGTTTCCAAACAATAAAACATCAGTCTTTACGTCAACCAGTATGCTGTGTTCCTGTTACAGCTGCACCGACATTGATGTTATGAACGACACCTATACGGCTGTAAGGAAATCATGTTCAGGAGGTAAATATAGGTTATCGTGTGCAACATCATATATTCATATTCGCCATTGGGTCAAATGTTGGCTAGTTCGGCAAGTTAATACATATTTTGAGATGGGTTTTTTAGCATGTTTTGTTTATAGGTTTTGAAGCGCTACAAATTCTTAAACAAACAATTCAGATAAAGAAAATACATTTAAGACAGATGTTAGAGCCTTCATCTTGTGTTACTAGTAGGTCTCACTTAACTAGCTTGAGATCTCCGGTCCCATTTCAAATGACATTCTTCTAGGATCCTGTTTACGAATCTTTTTAGTTTCTGATTCAGAAGACAAGTCCTGAAATTCCTACAAATCACTCTTCTGATCGTCAGAAAATATACAAGCATCAGAACAACTTAGTAACATAGTTGCATTGTCTCTTTCTTTCAGAAATATACAGTACCTACCAAATATCTATATTGCTTTTCAGACTGCCTTGAGTTGTCTGTTGAAATATTATCTTACAACATGAACTGCGCACCTTTTCATTCTGAAGATGGAAGTCAAACCTTCCAATATTGCCTAGGACAATGTTTTGACACAATGGGATGCAAGGCAGTTAAACATGACAATAATGTGTACTTCAGTCGTTGTCAATACTACAATTGCACCGACTCTAATACTGCATCGAATGTCGTGAGCGGTGAAAAGGTTGCAAGTCTTGTTTGCGCTCATCAAAGTGAAGGTGACTTAAAATAAAATCAGATGTCGATTGTTGTCTTTAGCGTAAATTGGATTGTGTCTATACACATCTAAAACACGTAATGAGATCGAAAACTCTTAGGGATGCTGTAATAATGCTCATAACTAACCAACGTTTGTTACATAAACAAACCGAAACTGCAGTTTGCATACTATGATTGCAGTTTGATTTTCCAAAGTATGTGTCGTTCTTTATGCAATTCATATTTGCGATAGAATATTTGAATGCATACCAATAACATATAATGCAATACATTGCATTTAAACCTATGTAGTCATTTGATATGTCACACCATCAAAGTTATCACATAACTAATGTTTGCTTGTAATTTTCAGTTTGCAACGCACTTGTTAGCGTCGAATGTACAAACTGCAAAGCAGGGCCAAGTTGCACCGCAATCAACAGCACAGTTATTCAATACCCACACGAATGTGAACAATACTGCAACGAACATACACAATGCGATCTTAATGTTTTTGACACAACCGGTGGAAATACTATGTGCTATGTGTATCAATGCTCGGAACTAACTATGGCAACAGCACGTTTTGTTACCCACAGAAAGTCCTGCGCAGACGGTAAGAAAGATTGGCATATTCCGTAATGGAAATTTATATATATTTTTAGATTTAGAGAAAGTGTGGGATCTGTCTGTATTTGTGGAAAAAACATACGTGTTCTCCCTGCTATACATTGGGTAAAAATGCAAACATTTACATAATACTGTATTGCATTAAGTAATTAATATATAAAACGGTTTCCGTCTTCTTGAAATTGTAGGCTGCTTGTCATTCAAGCTCGAAACAAGTTTAAAAAACATGGAATGTGAGCCATATGGTTTTGAAGATGGTCTCCAGACTTTGGATGCCTGTATTTCCCGTTGCATTGATATATTCGGGTGCAGAGCCGTAAAATATAATAGTTTTAACCCCTTGGAAAGTTGTGCATTTTACAATTGCACAAGAAAGAATGCTTCATCTCCTGTTATAACTGGCGAAAGTGTGGTTATTGGGCGTTGTAGTCAAGGTATATTATGTTGTTGTTTTTTTTACCTCGATGGAGTATAGTAAAGTATCCTAAAAGCCTTTAAGTTATCATTGTTTATAAAGTATAATATATGAAAACAAGCTTGCAAATATGTTTTAGCAATTTTCAACAAGATGTTTATTTCAAACAAAAAGAGTTAAATCACGTTTTGATAACTTTTAAGAATATAACAATAACAAATCGAAAGAGTTAAATAGGCATAAACGCATACAGAGATCGAGCATAAAGAGACAAGAGGGTAATTTAAAGATAGAGGCTTGATATTTCAAATTCCTTGTCCATGGTATTAATCTTTATTTGCAGACTGTGACAGGCTTTTTACCAGCGTGTGTTCAAATTGCAGTGCAGGACCCAGTTGTAGTGTTTGGAATTCAACTACTGTCCTAGATTCTAACGTTTGTAACGATATGTGTGCATCGAAAACTGAGTGCAAAATGGCGGTTTATGACTCTGCAACGTTTCTGTGTCAATTCTACCCTTGTGGAGATGTTACCATATCTAGTAATGGACTTGTGGCGTATAGAAAGTCGTGTGCAGACGGTGAACAATATTTGTTTTGTTATTACCAGTTTAAAAAAAATGTCAAGAATCAATTTCCGTGTATCTTCCTTACCTTACGGAATGTAATTATCTCTCGAAAAAGCTCCAAATGTGTACCAGTGCAATAATGCATATAGTCGATACATATAAGCAAGTTATAAATGTTGTATTGTCTGTGTATCAGTTATTTAGTACAAAAATGATTGCATGATAAATTTAACCTATTTCTTTCAGATTGCTTAAACTTCTTTTTTGAACCTAGCACACTGGAAATGAATTGTGGGAGTTTTTATACAGAAAATGGCCACTACACACTTGAATATTGTCAAGGACGCTGTGCAGATATTCCAGGATGCAGAGCTGTGAAACACAACGCTACTACATATATAGGAAGATGCTCAATGTTCAACTGTAGCGACACTGAAGGATCGCCTATTGCCGATGCTAGTGCCACAATTTCGAGACGAATATGTTTGAATGGTATTATTTGACGTATTTTGTTATTAACTTTACGAAAAATAATACCTCGCGAACACCAATAGTGAAAATTTAACTCCTGGTTACGCCACACGTAAACTATAACATTTCGTGATAAGTCGGTGAAATATATTACTAGCATACCTCCGTGTAATACATACAGAATGGACCGTCTATTACTTGAGGTTTAACCTTCAGATTGCGCACCTTTGACAATATCATTCAGATGAATATCGTAATTTGAAGTCGAGATCACAATTGCATTGATTTTTGACGTGTTTCATTGAAGTATGAACTATCGTAAAACCAGGTCATTCTTCAAACAAACGCAGAAAATCAATATCATTTTTTTTAATTATATCGTTCTCAATTAAGAATATATTTTAGCATGATTCAACAAAGAAAGGATTACAATTTATTTTTGGAGAAGAAGGGGCGGTTTCCTTTTGTTTCTAGATAGAGCCCTCGTAAAAATCTTAGCGTCTTTGCTTCTCCAAGTAGTTTTAAGTGAGTTATAGCCACCAGTTTTCGGACGCTGTAAAACCCCTGTAACATTTGCTTCTGCATACATGAATAATGCAAGAAACTCAAACAAATCTCTTCAAGAAATGATTTTTATTCTTGAATTCATTGATACAATGAGCAAAATGGTACCAAGGATATTTGTTCTTACTTCCAGCCTCCCTCCCTGTGACGTATGTTCCGATTTACATATGGCCATGCTTATGCTCTACCGGATCCTTTGACAATCTCACTAACGAAGAAATCATTGAAAGCCTTCAAAAGAACCTGACTGTGGATTCAAAGAGTACCTCCTCGTATCGCCGGAAGTTGGTTAGCGCGCAGGATGATAGAAAATCGTCTTTAGCAATCGGCGGAGTTGGTGTCGCTGTCCTTGCGTGCACCTTTGGGTTCCTCCTATGTATAGACATGGGGACGCTGTTTAATCACCTATGTGGAAGGCTTGTAAAACAAGGTCCGGGGAAAAAAGGTGTAAATTCCAAAAAGGATGTGTAGTGAAAATCACCATGGCAATGACCTACGAAACACTGCAACGACTAGTGAGTGCAAAATGTATAGTATATGAGAAGAATTATGAAGCCATTTTATATGGAAACTGATTATAGCACAGCCTCGCTTTGTCTTGTTTAAACATTATATTCATTTATATATTAATTCCGGGCTTGAAACAAATACTCAAATTATTTCAATAATGTTTTATTATAGAAATGTGATCGATAAGTATTAAACTAACTGTCAATGTTTAAAGTGGCAGCTACAAATCAGTCAAGTTTCTTTATTCATATAACGCTTTTCCAATGTCATGTAGAATATCATTTCATAATCAAGTAAAAGTTTTCGCAGTATTTTCCTGTGATAATAATTATTAATGTTAATGTGAATAAAACGTTATTAGTTTACATATCTATATATTTATTTTTGACGGTTAAATAGTACATGATCCATCACACAACTACAATATAATGCTAGAACATTTAAAAAAAAATGTTCATATGAGACTGAAAGTCGGCTCTGAGCTTAAAAATGACGCAAAGTTTGTTTCGGAAAATCAAAATAGTTTATTTTCCTTAGTAATAATTGTCGAATCACAATTTCAAACATGAATAACCATTGATGCTCTTTAACCAATGAATGTTTATCTTCAAGCTGATTTCTTTACAGATAAAATTTATATTATTTCTTAGTGAATAACTAAGGTACAATCATAAGAAGAATTTAACAATTTCCAACAATAGTTAAAAATGGTGCATTTTGAGCGCATTTTACCACTATTTTCTACTATATTACAGTAAAAAGTAAACTTGGAGGTCAGCGCGCCGGATGCGTCCCCTTGATCCGCTAGTGAAATAAAAATCTAACGAAACAAATGAAAATCTATTTCATTAAATATTAATTTTTCTAACCTAAATATATAACAAGTTTAGATACATCTTAACATATTTAATATCTTGCAGTGAAGACTACAAAGAAAGAAGAAACATGCTGGTTCTCCCAATTTATGATGGAAATCCCGAGAATAGAGCTTGTTTTGCAGCGTCCAATGACATCACTCTCATATATCTGTGAACCATTTAATACTAATACTGATTTCTTCTATGTGTTGTATGAACAATAGCGTTTTAGGTGCAGGTCTTAAATGCTCACTTAGCAACAAAAGGCTTCAAAATTACAAGAAGAAACTACTCACCTACGTTAAATAGCTTCGATAAACTTAGTTGTGCTATAAATTTTCTTAGATGAACAAATAATTACATGTTTAAAATATCTTTCTTGATATAGCTACTGCATTAACAATTATACAGTCTACATTTTCAAAGAGACTCTTTTGTGTCCATTAGTACTGTCATCATCAGTTAAATAATATTATTTTTGTTTTGACTTAAACCAATAAGTATTTCCTTAATGGTACTACGCATAATATATCTTATATCCTTCTAAAACTATCAACATATGGTTACATTTACCTATCTTTTTTGCCCTCTTTTCAAGTTCTTTCTTTCTGTCTATGGTGGTTGGTATCTGGATAATTCACATCCTCGTGTCACTGTTTGGCCTAAACATAGAAGTAGCTGTACGGCACTGATTATGTTATTGTATATTTTATTGGTTGGTTAATCTCATGAAAGCCCACATGAACGTGTACGCGCTTCAAAATATAAGTACATCGGCCGTTTCAAATGTTTTGTTTATTTGGTGTTTTTACTTGGCTTAGTATACGATACAGGTGGCATTTATGCTTTGTGCCTTAATTTTAAGGTCACATCAAATCTAGGCTTGCTAGCACCTCAGCACCACGATATAAAACTGAATCATTGTTCGGCATTACGTCACGCAGCACGTGTAGCTTTCCAATCTAATTCTGAATTAACAAGTCATTGCTTAAGTGGATTGTGTCCACTGTACTATTCACTTGGTTATCTATATTTCTTCTATTGTCTGGTGATGTTCACCCAAACCCAGTCCTACTTCAAGTCAAGACTCATCTGTCAGTAGTTCTCATTTTGACTTTTCAAATAACTTGTCTAACTTCTTGTCTTGTCCTAATTACCTTTCGCTTGTTCATTATAATGTCCAGAGTTTACTACCAAAATAAGATATATTGACATCTGAACTTCGCTCTTTCGATATTCTTACTTTTTCCGAAACTTGGTTAGGGGATGCAACTTTAGATGGTCAAATTCTTATTCCTGGATTTTCTAATCCAATTCGTCGTGATCGCAGCGATATTGTTATGGTGGAGATGCTGCTTACGTTAAAGAAGGTATAAGCTTTATACGACGAAATGATTTGGAATTAAATTATCTTGAATGTCTGTGGCTTCAACTAAAATTTCACACCAATAAACGAGTATTAGTTGGTGTTTTCTATCGTCCACCTAATTCTGATAATAATTAATATAACCTCATTGAAGATTCTATTGGTCTAGCAAGAGAAAGTGGTGTTGATGATGTTATAATTACAGGTGATTTTAACCTCAACACCCTAGTTGAAAAATCAGGGAGGAAAATACTGTCTTTATCGCAACAGTTTGCCATCGAACAATGTATTAAAGATCCAACTCACTTCACAGAAAATACTTCGTCGATTATCGATCTTTTATTTGTTTCGAATTCCAACGACTTAGTCCATAGCGGCGTTGGTGAGCCATTTCTTGAGCAAAACACTCGCTTCCACTGTCCTATTTTTCGTCGTCGTATATGGAAATATGGCAATGGGAATTATATTCAACTTGGTCAAAGGCTTTCAGATACTGATTGGTCATTAGTTCGTAGTCCAAGCATTGATTGTTTCACATCTTCTCTTACTAAGACTGTTGTTGATCATGCTCAGGAGTGTATTCCTAATAAATATATATCCATCCCTTTGAACCTCCCTGGATAAATGCAGATATCAAACTAAAAATACGACAGCGGAAACGCGCTTATAAAAGGGTCAAACTCACTAATAATCCAATGCACTGGGCCAGATTTCGTGGCTTGAGAAATGAAGTCGTCTCTCCGGAGCTCAAAATTGAAATATTTTGATTCACTTGCTTCGAAACTTAAATCTGATCAACTCACTTCGAAAGATTGGTGGAAGACCCTTAAATCATTTATCTCTCCGCAGACATCACGGGAAATCCCCCCGCTTATTAACCCGCTTAATGATGAGTGTGTTGCAGACAATAAAGGCAAGGCTGACATTCTAAATGATTATTTCGTTCTTCAGACTTATGTTGACGACTCATCACATGTATTACCTCGGGTTGATTTAGCTTTCAATGATAGAAAACTTGATTTAATTGTTATCATGCCTTCAGAGGTAAAAGATGTTCTGCGTAGTCTATCAATTGGAAAAGCATCTGGACCCGATGGCATTGATAATCGTGTTTTGCGAGAAGCTTGTACAGCACTTAGTCAACCTTTATGTGATTTATTTAACGCCTCGCTCTGTTCTTGTGTTGTTCCTACAAATTGGAAATGTTCTAATGTTTGTGCTGTGTTCAAAAAGGGAGATCCTTCGGACCCTTCTAATTATCGACCAATATCTCTTTTAAATACAATGGAGAAGGTTTTCGAAAGAGTTGTATTTAAACATGTATTTATCTTCCTTCGAGACACACATTTCTTTACCCGATATCAATCTGGTTTCCTGCCTGGGATTCTACCGTAAACCAACTTACCTACTTATATAATAGCTTTTGTCAAGCTCTCGACTATGGTCTCGAAATAAAAGTTGTTTTCTTTGATATAAGTAAAGCATTTGACAAAGTTTGGCATCGTGGTCTTCTCTATAAATTCGAAAGAGCTGGCGTGTGTGGTAGTTTATTATCTTGGTTCGTCAACTACTTAGAAAACAGACGACAACGCGTTGTTATTTCTGGAGCATCATATGACTTAAAATCAATTACAGCAGGTGTTCCACAAGGATCAATTCTGGGCCCTCTCTTATTCCTTGTTTATATTAATGATATAGTTAGCGAAATTGATTCGTCTATTAACTTTTTTGCTGACGATACTAGTCTATTTGTTATAGTGGATTCCCCACAGACGGGGGCTGTTCAATTACAGAGAGATATTGATAAAATTAGTCTTTGGGCTGAAGCACCTTGGTATTTTCTTTTCTAATGGAGGAAATTGGCATTCTCATATTAACTATATTATTGGAAAGGCTTGGTCTAGAGTCAATATCATGAATCAACTCCGTTATCAACTTGATAGGAGGTCTCTTGAGGTCACCTATCTATCATTCATCAGCCAATCTTGGAATACGCTGATGTTGTTTGGAGTAATTGTACTCAATATGACAAGGATGAACTTGATAAAATTCAAACTGAGTGTGCACGTATTGTTACTGGTTGTACTCGACTTGTTTCCCTGCGACTTCTTAAGATCGAATCTGGTTTGGAGAATTTAAGTTCTCGACGAGAAAAACACAAGCTTCTTCTTTTTTTCAAAATGAAAAATGGTCTTGCACCAGATTACCTTTCTGACCTCGTTACACAAACAGTAGGCCAAGCCTCGTCACGATTGTTAAGAAACTCATCATACATATCTAGCATTCGTACAAATACTTCACTTTATATGAATTCTTTCATACCTTCTACTATATCTGCATGGAATGATCTCCCAGGCGAAGTAAAATTGATTGACAGTGTTTCTGGATTTAAAACTTATCTGAAGTCGGATGTCACAAAAACGAATGATCTTTTTTATTATGGTAAGCGCCGATTACAAGTCTTGCACACACGTCTTTGCAATGAATGCAGCTCACTGAATCATCACCTGTTTGTTAGAAATATCGTGCCATCTCCCCTCTGCTCGTGTGGAATTCAGGAAAAATATTATCATTTTCTCCTAATTTGTCCTCTTTATACAGATCAAAGGCGAATAATGCTGTCTTCTGTAGAAGAGCTGACTGAAGTAACACTTCATAACCTACTTTATGGTGATGAAACTCTTTCAGAAGATCAAAATAAGATAGTGTCTGATGTTGTTCATCTGTTTATTCAATTGTCAAAACGATTTGACTAGTTATCCAACATTTGTATCGAATTCAGACTAAATTTGAAATGTCATTCATAGTTCTAAGCTAAGTAGATTGATTGACACTTGAAGTGTATTACCTAAACCAACCACCTAACCTTTCCTTCTTCAACTCTATGATTCTCCGTTTGAATTCAATTAACGATATTGCGTGATTCTAGTAATTAAGTAACCGTGTTATCATATGTCCCAGATATAGTTCAACATTCTATTATTTTATATTCATCGTTATGATTTTCATTTTGTCATCTATATAGAGTTTATATAATGTCCGTCACTTAAAAAAGCACTCTACAAATTGTTTGGAGAAGAACATTATAAGATTTATTTATCTTTCGTTCTCATCCGTTTCATAACATTTGTACTTGTATTTGATTTACATTGTATTTGACATGTATTGATGAATAAAATATGTTTAAACTAAAATTACAAGACAATATATGTATATATTGTAAGCTTAAAACCATTGTTTCTTCCTCTTTTGTTACTGAAGCAATTTTGATATATCTAAGAAAATGCGTATCGCGTTATTAGGTAAAACAAATATTAAACGTATGTTAAACTTGACAGATGATCTAGAATGCATATATATGGATGTCATAGAAAATCGATCATGCCCGATAGAATGGTCGATTAAATTACCGTTTAATATAGCGAAAACTAATATTGCTGCATGTATTCAACCAAGTTTAGTTCTTATTATAGACAAAGCTATATTCAAAATAAGATTACGAAACAATGTCTTCCCTTGATGATCGTTGATAAAAATCGACATCAAGAGTATAATACATTATGAATAATACATGTGCGAACTTGTTTTTCCTTGGTCGTAATCTAGTGCAAATTTATAAGTTTTATCATTCTGAAAAGAATAAAAACAAACGTTAAGAATAACTGATCTGTCCTTGGGATATCGCCTGAGCGTTTAACTTGAGTTTCACTGAGCGTTCCAAAGCGATAACCCTGTCATTAATCGATAAAGCTAGTTGGATGCGTGTGTGGTCTGATTGTTATGTTTGAATGTGTGTAAGTGGTTTTTTGTACGTTTGTGCATTTATTTCATTGTATCATTGGCCATTGCCATGGCCTCTAAACAAGGTCTATATTTAAATGTTTTACTATAGTGGGACCCCTGTACTTTTCATTGTATTATTTACTACTGGGTTCGTCCCTGAGATTTCCATTGTATTATGTAGATAGGTGTGTAGAGATTTGTTTTAAAGGAAATTGTGCTTAGATAAGATGTGTTTGTTATAATTTATAATATACTCATTAATTTTATTAAATCAGCACAATGCTGTTGAATATAAAACAAATACCAAAACTCTTTCATTGAGTAATCATACAGATTTATTGATATTTTTGAAAAAAAATGTAAAACAATACCAAAATTAAAAGGAATCAACGAAAACTGTAAGATTAAATAAATGGACCTTATCCCAATTATATTGTATAAGATATATTCAAATAACCTTTTTCCATTTAGGTTATCCTCCAAATAGTGGCCAGTGTGAAATAAAGTAGTACCTTATGCTTGTAATGCTTTGTTGACGACTTATGATTCCATGTTGGTTTTCTTGATTTGTATTGTCATTCTAATATAAATGTCATCTTCTTGACAGTAATGTTTTATATGTGTAGTAAAGACTTATGTAAATAATTCATCCAATACCTTCAAACATAATTTGTAATATCAATTATTAGAATATTTTAAGCATAAATTATTTTCTTGGCTTAATCGCTACCTTTACTTTGTTAATTCAACTTTATTTTATTTTTGTTATCAAAATGGTTTAATAAAATGTATTTACTTGAATGATGTTAATTTATATTTTGGTAAAATTATGAATATATGAGTTTAACAGTACAGTTATGTCTCCTGGCTGTGGAAATGGGTTCGGAATACCCCTCACATAATGGTTGAACATAATGCTAAAACCCATGTTATCGATCTAGAATCGATCGCAAAAATGTGTGTTGTGCCAATTTATTGCAAGCGAACCGAAATTCGTTTACGCTTAGTAGTAAAACAGGAAACAACAGGGAAACGCCTAGTATTAATATAACCTTGTTCAGACGTTCAATGTGAAGGCATAGCAGACAATTACACAAATCAAGACAGAGTATGTCTTGGCAGGTCTAACGGATATTCGTTTTCAGGAAATATTTTAAAATAAGTATTGTATCAAATCATTGGATTCTTGAAGTTACTCTTTCAGTTAATAATATTTACTCATTTAATTTTTCTTCGTCTTCAAATGGGATGATATTTTTTTTGAAAGTAATGACAGGTCCAAAGCGATAACCGAACAGTGTATTGATATAGCTATCTTGGTGCATAAGTGGTCTGTCTGTATTTCTTCTACGTTTTGTGACTTTTGTTTGGTGTATTTTGAGGGTTTGCCTTAATAGAGATTTCGATTGATTGTGTGGCTCCTTCTGTAGTTATCATTGTATTACTGGTAATTGGTCTCACTAATAAGCTGGAACACAAAAAAAGCGAATAAAACGGATGGAATTTATTGATTTGATCAGTAATTTAATCCGTCAAACCTATTTTGGGAGTATTCTGGGACAACAATAGGTGCTTTGATTTGTTTAAAGGCAATGAACATTATATTTTTAGTCTACCGTTATGGCCATGCACCGCTAGCCTGGGGAATCTGTGTATGACTTGACCAAAAACACAGAGGAAACAGACGAGCTTAAATATAAACTGCAATGAATAATCTACAACGTATTTCCGGTCAAGTAACTTACAAACTTTTAACCATAATACAATGTACCTTTCAAATAATTTCAAGTCGTGCAAGTGTCTACAAAAGGGGCAAATCTGTTGTTTTGCTTGTTTATTGCGTCTTTCTTGGTAACGAATCAGACGGTATATTAGCAATTAGCAT